>NC_071346.1:8630000-8885000 GCF_027744825.2 Synchiropus splendidus | reverse complement strand
TGACATGGCCACACCAGGGCGCTCTATCAAACACCAAAGGCTTCACCAAGCCCGAGGAAGGTTCGCAGCCCGCGGCCATGTTCATTGATCTACGGAACAGTCACGGGATTAAGATTTACACCGGACCTCGGCGCTGTAATTAACACCCGCGCAGGCCGCATGCATCGTGGGGCCATTTTTCCCCAAGTAGGAGACAGAACGCCAGAGTGAAGGACGCTGGGTTTTTAATGAACAAGCGTGTCGCGGCTTGCTGCTCAGTGCACCAGAGACTTCCTCCCAGTCCGCTGCTGTTCTTTCTGCCTGAGTAACCACATCGACGTGCAGTAATCACTTTGACTCTGACTCTTCAGCACCAACCCTCCTAAAGATGAGCAACACCAACTACTGGGTCGTGGACTACGACCTGGCCTCGCCAGCGCCCCCCGGGCTTCCCAGGGCCCCCACCGCTCTCCAGCCGGTCGCAGGGCACCCGGATCAGGGGACGGCTCTGTGCTTCGTGGGCCTGCTCGTGCTGCTGCTGCTTTTCCTCCTGGTGCGCTGCGTTCGCATCCTGCTGGACCCCTACAGCAGCATGCCGTCCTCATCCTGGACGGACCACAAAGAGGGTCTGGACCGCGGACAGTTTGACTATGCACTAGTTTGAGGTTTTCAGTTGAGGATCAAGTGATCATTTTGCTGAGGATTTGAATGAAATGAGTTCAGTCATTTTGAGGAAACACAGCGACACATAAATATACATTTTTGTGCAGCAGAAACATGTACATCTGGAACATACATCTGGAAATAATTTTCCAATAACTTTTACCCCAGAAACATATTGATTTCATTTTCCCCAGTAACTCCATCTGTTCTTCCAGCTGATAAATATTCTTCATCTAACCCTCAAATTGACATGAAAAGTTCCGGTTAGCGCCACAAACAAGTCTCTATTTCACAGTACTCAACACTGGAAGTTAAGACTGAGATGCTAACAGCAAGGATGCTAACGGCTAGGCTGTAAAAACTAAGACAAGAAACTATCAGAACCTCTGCTTTTTCTTTATCTGAGGTTTCTGTTTTACTACCTGAACTGCAGCAAGAACTATTCAATGGAGAATGTTAAACCAAAGTCAGGTGCCAATTCAGGGTTGAGAGGCGCTAATGGCAAAGGAGCTCATGTAAATAAAAAGCCAAAAAGATGTTTGTTGTTTTGTTACTGTCTTTAAATTGTCATTTAAATACATCAACATACAATTTTAAATTGAACCCATATAATATAGATGAATAGATAAAACACCTGAGCACAATAAATGTCCTCTTTTATTAGATTTTTGTTTTTATTTATGGGGGTCCTGAAACATGTTTGACTCCTGTTTTTATTCTATTTCATCACCTTGTTATTGATGTATGTTAGGGAGTAACGTGTCAATGTGTTAAGACCAAAGGGTGTTGAATATTACTGTATTAGTAACGTCGTAGTCCTCAGGTTAGGCTTCACTTAACAAATGTGTATTTTTCTAAAGGACAATGTGGTCTCAAGCTCTGTGACATGGCAGACAGAGAGAGTCATTTTGAGTATTTGCAGTCGTCATCCCTTTAACAAACGTGGAGGTCCAGCGACCGTCTCTTGTGTCATGTAATGTGGTAATTGTAAAATGCATGCAGACTAATTTCCTGCCCTAATCCTGTTTGCCTTCAGTCTGGTTGTGTGCACCAGCCACATCTGCAAACAGTGCCTGTAGCTGCTCCTCCAAGCTATTTTTATTGTTCGAATGTTTGTGCTCTTATTGTACCCTGAAGCTCTAACCGATGTGGATATAAAAGGACCTTTTATAGATTTGTATCTAAAAGCCTGTTTATTTATGTTTTTTTTCTTCAAATGAATCGGCAAAATGTAGTTTTTTTTGGGGGGGGATATTTTAGCAGGATAAAAATCAAACGAGAATATTTTCCTAATGTTGTCTTTCAAATTTCTAAATAAATAAGAGCTTTTTCTTGTCATATGTTCTGCATCACCCCACCGCGGCAAACACAACCTCTGAAAGCAAACACACATAAACTTTACATGAGCAAAGCCTGGCGTTCCGAGGCAGTAAGAAAGATTTAGAGCAGATGAAATCAATAGGCTAATCCATTGGAAGCCAATAAAGGGACAAAGTCAGGTAATTTATAAGGGATGGCCTTCAGAGTCAGACGGGCTCCAGATGAAATACACCAGTGTGTGAGCCGTGCTGGGCCTTGGCTTTTGAATGATGGATTCTTCAAAGCAAAACTTTCCAGTGACAAAAACAAATAAAACTTAATTGATTAGGATGTTAAGATCTGTCCATTTTTATTGCGTTTCAACCTAAATCCTCGGCGTTAACCTCTTAAGCGGGAAACAGCGCCCTCTACTGTACCAAAACAGACTTGCAGAAACTACTTAAAAACAAACAGAACTACTGTAAATGACAACCCGTGCAATACAAAACGCCTCTTCTTATAAGTATTACCAGGCAAACTTTCACTATTATTTGTTTTAAAAAAGTTATTTTTAACAAAATCACAATTTTACATTATTATTTATATTATCTATGTATTATTATTTTGTTTTGTTTTGGCGTTTTACAGAGGGTAGTAAGTCGTTTTAAGCTCTAAATATTTTACAATCAAACTTTGTATTGAGATTAACTCTGTTTTATTCATCTATTACAGAGTTCAATAATAATAAAAAAAATCCTTATTCACAGTGGAATGGGAAGTAAGTTGCTGTGTATGTCAGTGCCTCCAGAGCGAAAAGCGATGTCAGCATTTATCTGGTGGCCACAGATGGTTCCGGGGTAGGAAAGAAAAACAAAACACCTCATTAGTCTGCCAATTAAAAGGGCAGATTTCTGCTTCGCTGGGTTCTAACAATTTACTCACAACAAAGACTCTGCTCTTTCCCACAGTGTGCAAACAGAATTAACCAACAAGGCTGGAGAGGGGAGAATAACTGTGGAACCTGCTACAGGATCACTCCCAGATATGACTGAATATGAGGTTATAAACTGGCTCTGGAAGTAGGTTAGCGTTTCTTTCTTTCATCCGCATACGTGGTCCAGTCCAGACAGGTGCACACACAAACAAATCAATGTTGAATATGCAAAACATATTTCCCTGCAGCGTTGACACACACACACACACACACACACGCCTTATAACAAACATATCACGCAACAAACTAAGAGCACATTGTGTTGTGACGCACCCTACAGAAAGTGTTTGTCTGCATGACAGTAGTAATTGTCCTCAGGCCGAGGTTTTATCTCCCCCCGTGACAATACTATCAGCTGCTCACACAGAAGAGTAGCTTGAGGGCTGTGTTTATAAGGGTCATCTTTTGTGGGAATAAAAGTCAAGAAACGCCACCTAGATTAAACTGATAAACTGCATTGCTAACAAAGTTTTGTGGGATTAGTAGCGTCATTTCATCCACGTTGCATCCAAGAACCTTTTTAGACCTCTGCCTCGGACTGTCGTGGCACTGAAAGAGCTGAGCCAAAAGACTACACGGATGACTTATTGGTTGATCTCTTTTGTTGGGCTGTGGGGAGAGACCTTAAAAGGCTCAAAGAAGAGCTGCTCCTCCATTTTAAATGTGGAATTTCATATGAAAGGATGCCCTGGTCAAGCTGGAGAAGACAACCTGTGTTGTAGTGGGGACACATTTTTTATTAACGCAGAACCAAACATATATTCAGACATAAACCAGTGACATGACACTCAGCCAAAATAGCCTCCTACTAACTTAAAATAGACATGACTGTACGTGTAAGTGATTAAGAGGCTTTATTTAAAAAGTGTTGTGGCTATTAGAATACTTCCGGTTTTACTGTGAAGGTCGCGCACTTCACTTCCGCATCTCTTTACCAACTTGACTCGTGAACTACAGTTGCTCTGTCGTCGTCAGCGGTGCAGAGAGTCGCGTCTGTCTGGATAACGCGCCACTATATTCTGGATTATCACGATATCCAAAGAAACTGCGGCATTTTAAAACAACAGGTTAGTATGATTTTTTTTTTGTTCTTTTAAACGCTTTAACTGTTTTAAATCAGCAAATGATTAACAGTCGTAAACACCTCAGTCGTTTTTATTTTATTTCATTTTTTAACGTGGACATTGTTTTCGAAAAAAAAAATGTTAAACATAACATAAATGTCAATTTCGATCAAACTTTGCGGCCGAACTAAGTTTTTCCACGCACCCTCACTTCACACAACAACAATTACGGTCCGACCAGGACTTTGATTTATTCCTCGCACATAAACACAACACGCGGATGCATCCGTTACAAGCCTGACGCACGCCGCCTATAATAAACACTTGCGGAAAGCTACACACAAAGACAAAAATCCCCTCAAGAAGATTCAACTGAGGTCAAATATTCGGCTCAGTATCAAAAACCTCTTTGTTTAGACACCAATAATACTGAAAGAACAGACAGTGTGGAGCCTCAGAAGATCTTTGCACCACTTCATTTGGACCTGTACTTGATCCTCAGTGTCTTCCCTGCTCCTGAGGTGGCCCAGTGTGGATGTTCTATTGGTTCCATGTTGTCTCTGGAACAATGGCCTTGGTCGTCCTCTGTACTACAAACATGGAGCCGGTTTGGTGTGTGCAGATGCGTGATATGACGCCCTACAGGAGCGTGCTGGAGGATGTATGTGTACCGACAAGCAGGATGTCAGAGTAAACGGAGAGAATTCTCCTCGCCGCATGATATGTTACTGAATATACATCTGAAAAATGATAGACATCGGTTCTCTGATTGGTTAATGTGTCACCCACTGATTTCATATTCTTGCGCTGTAATTCTTTGTTATGACACTTACACTTTTATGTATTGACTTTATAACCCCGGTTTGGGTCGATGAGTCTAAAGGTGGGTTTTAGGGCTCATTGTGCGACAGTTGACGGCGAAGCCTTTACAAGCCTGTTGGATGGAATGTGGAAGACGTCTGTGTTTACGGCTCAGAAATAGTCAGCCTTTTAATGCTCATAAGCTCAAGGTAGTAGTACAGTTAGTGCACGTTTATTTGCCAAAATTGAATCCAAAAAAAGACCTCAAAAGTAGTTTTTCTTGATGCTGCCAAAAGTACCAGCAAGTCCAGCATCTACACGTAGCTCAAGTCTCCCCAACTGTTGGACGTGAAGCCATGGTCCATGAAGACTCTGGTTAGGTCCTTCATCGCGACCACGCCACACTTTCCTGTGCACCTTCATTTTGCCTCATTTGAACATCATCGGAATTGGATCGAAACTTTGTGTCCCACATTCTCGCTGATATTTTAGTGGGATCTAGTTCGTACTTCTCAGCCAAGTCTGTCTTCATTCACTGCCACCTTTTTTCCCATTAATTTCTTGGTGGTTGAGCTTTGCCTCATTCTGTCTCAGTTCTCTTCCAAACATCCATCTGCTTCTTCATTCAAGCATTGAAGCAGACGCCGCGTTGTTAGCCAGAACTAGGAAGGCACCCGGACAGTGCATACATTCACCAAACAGCTCACTTCCATCCACACTGTGATTTTTTAAAAACGGAATTTCACAGATTTTATCCACATATTTTGAGCTCATAATATTCAGCAGTGAGTGCAATTGGCCAGCAGGTGGCGGTAGCATCGCAGCGCTTCGATAACGCAGACACAAAGGAGACCTGAAGAAGATGCTGTGCTCAGGAAGTGAATGAGAAAAGCATCAAAAATGTTGCTGAATTTTGTCTCTGTTAAAGTTGATTTATTGCAGTGATTTGATTGTGTGATGTGTTTTTATAAGTCAAATTGTTCGGTTTCTACCTGTTTTGACCAGGTCATGTGACCTTGTATCTCACTGAAAGTCAATGGTGCAATGTTAACCAACATATATGCAAATTAACTGACGGTTAAGTTAGCCTGTATTTCACTGAAAGCTTCAGTGAAATATGTTTTGGATTATATTGTGTATTATTTGGGTGGATTATATTGTATTTTACTCAGTTCTACTAAATCATAACTCTGTTATTGACCTATTTTCCAGCAAATCAATCTCTAAACTGTGACATCTTTTTATCAAGTGTGGTTTTTATTCAATTTCACGTGTTCTAACTCCAATTTCCTCCCGCAGAGCAAATGGACCTGCTGCCTGACATTTGGAAACAAGACTACTGGCTTCCTCCTGGTGTCACATGGGAAGACATGGACAAGCTTTCTGACTCCAGCCGACCACAGCCTCTGGATCTTCTCATGAGTCTGCCACTCGCTCTGGGATTTCTGGTGCTCAGATGCATGTTTGAGAGGTACGAGAGGCAAAACCGGGCCTTTCCGCCAGAATAAATATCTCATCATTAAAGTCGAGGCGTTCTTTTTATTGAATCTTGTGGCTCCACCGTGTCGGCGACAGACCAATATACTTTGCCCTCAGGCGGGCCTGTAAGATGAGGCCCTCCAGCCATCATGAGACCAAACACACTGCCCTTTTGTTTGTCTCTGACCCACAGGTGCTGCGCCCCGCCCATGGGCAGATGTTTGGGGGTGAAGAATAGACCTGTGAGGGCTGTGGCCCCCTCCCCAAAGCTGGAGTCCTTTTACACTGGGCAGAGCAGGCATCCCACGCAGGTAATCCCAGCAGGGGGCGGAGAAATCTCCCACGAATCTTGTTTGGGCTGAAGGGAGTTGCAGCCTGTGGTTTGCTTTGATTGTACCTCGTGAGTTTAAAGTCACTCGATCCATCAAACATATTTATGAAGAGCCTTTCATGGTGGAGCGTAAATCAAAGTGATTTAAGAGAAGAGCCGAACAATGGATGCTTCGGAACACACTGTAAGAAGTGCAGCGTGTGAAATCATAGAACAATCTGACACGATGACTGACTTTAGCCAAGCATATCTGTGTGGTCACTCCGCATGTTTTTGGTTTCCAGAGTCAAATAGCCAGTTTAATGGAACTCAGTGGAAAAAGCCAGCGACAGATTGAGACCTGGTTCCGACTGCGCAGGTCTCAAGACCGACCCTCGCAGACCAAGAAGTTCAGTGAAGCAGCGTAGGTCACTGCAAATCCTCTAGTGAGCGACACCGTCAGGGTGAGGCACGTCTGACCTTACTGACCTCTTCTGTCCAGGTGGAGGTTTTTCTTCTACCTCACGTCCTTCATGGGCGGACTCCTGTGTTTGATTGACGTGAGTAAAGCCAGAAACGGCTTCAGCCTTTTTTTTTTTCATCACTGGAATTCTTTCTTTTTTTTTTTTTCCCAGAGGCCCTGGTTCTGGGACCTGCGGGAGTGTTGGAGACAGTATCCAGTTCAGGTGAAATCATAGAAGTAAATACTGAGCGTTAAAAGTGTGCTGCCAAAAAATATGTCCATAAGTGTTTTGAACATGATATTTGGTTTGAAATATATATATATATATATATATATATATATATATATATATAGTATATATTTTTTTTTGAACATGTTACACTTAAAAAAAATATATATTTTATTTTTTTATTTTAAAACCAATTCAAATTTTATTTTTTATTGAAAAACCAAATATCATGTTCAGTTTATTCATGAAAAGCCACATAAATTCCCATTTATATGTCCTTTTAAATTCTTTAAAATCAGCAATGTAAATGCATAAAAACATATTTATTATATAAATATACATGAATATAAACAGTAAACATGGAAATACATATTAAGAATATGTACAGAACATTTGAAGAATAATAACAAAAAAACATATTTTTGATATGATGGAGATTAATACAACTTATTCACTCCGTCTTAAGTTTGATCTGTTTTCGGATTCATCATCATCTCACTCGGACGACAGGAACCCCACATGTTCCTCCCTCTACACCTGTGACTTGTTAACTCTTGTGTTGTTCTGATTTTGCCTGAATCCCGTTTTTATTTTACTGTCAACATATTCAAACAATAAATTATGTTTCATGCGATCAAAGTCTGATTTAAAAAAGAGCTTTCCAGCATCATATTTAGTGTCTCACCGGACCCTTCCTCCTCAGCCCGTGGAGCGAGCGCATTACTGGTACTACATGCTGGAGCTGGGCTTCTACGGCTCCCTGCTGCTGCGCATCTCTGTCGATGTCAAGAGGAAGGTGAGCGCCGGCGCCACTCAGATCCTCTCAACACCGTTTTGATTTCAGAGAAGGACAAAAGTGGAAGTGTGTCTATCACTACACTTCCTAACTTTCTGACCCTCAGGATTTTAAAGAGCAGGTGATTCACCACTTGGCCACCATGTTCCTGCTGAGCTTCTCCTACTGTGCCAACTACATCCGGGTGGGCACGTTAGTCATGCTTCTGCACGACGTCTCCGACATCCTCCTGGAGGTAAACCACACTAGCTGTGACCCTGGGTTCCTTTCATTCAGGAGTGTCGCTGATGCAGCACCACGTCGCATTGTTGGCTGTGTTTCTCCATGAAGCACTGCCATATGCATCAGGCTTACGCAGAAAGGGCATAGATTCTGAGGATTTAAGCAACGGCAGAAATTTGCCTCCGTTTGCATAGATTTGCCAGAGGTCTGTGTGAGGACACGCACTTGCTGAACGCAGAAGTCAAAATGACATCTCTGTGTGTGCTTAAAATCAATATGTATACGGGTCTAAATAAAAACAAGAACACGCCTGTGGTGCTTGTTATTGTGAGTCACGGAAAAGTAACCAACGTGCTGTGGCATCATGTGAGTGTTAATATTAAAGTCATCTGCAGTTGGAGGAATACCTTTTTAAAAAGCAGCGGCAATAAACGTTTGATTTAAAAACGTGTTATACTGTTGTTAGATCAGATACAATGTTAACTATATTGAGTTCAGTGGCGACGTCTCGAGTGCCACACAAGCCTCAGCGTACACTCCTGTCCCCACTGCCTGTCGGGTCCAGGCTGACGCTGGCGAGGAGAATAGTAAGCCTCTCAATTATTCATCTTAAGGGATCATAATTTAATACTGCAAACAAAACCACTCAATTTTTTCTGCTCACCGCCTGCTTTTCTAACGTCTACGACACGTTCATTGGTTTCATTAAGTCATTTATGTATTTGTTTTTATTCTAGCAAACACCTCAAAAGCCCAACACTTTGTTGTGATACTTCACTATTTTCCGATCAATCCATGGACAAAAAAAAGAAAACCCTAAAGAGTGATTTAGTCAAGAATGTGTGAATTCGCGGCGCAAGCTGTTCCACCAGTGGGAGAGCCAAAGTATTTTTAAGTGGATGGTAACCATCGGTAATATAGCTTCCATAAACTCTTGCACTCCAAAAATAACATCACCTAAACAAGTTAAATACAGCCGAACATTTGGCTGCGCGTGTGGTGAAAACCTTGGCTCCAGACTTTTGCCTATTTAGAGAGGGAAAGTAGTTGATAAACTAATATATAAAGTAGGTAAAATAGGTAAAGCAACTCCCGGATGAAGGCGTTAGATTCAGCGTCCTTAGGTTCAGCACCTAATATGACCACTAGATGGCGCGGTTGCTGCTACATCTCTTGCTGTATACACACAGCATTTGCATCAATAGACGGACGAAATGTGTTTTTTGTCATGCTTGTTT
The DNA here is from genome assembly GCF_027744825.2 of Synchiropus splendidus. Lineage (NCBI taxonomy): Eukaryota > Metazoa > Chordata > Actinopteri > Syngnathiformes > Callionymidae > Synchiropus > Synchiropus splendidus. Next base: position 8,875,463 of record NC_071346.1, on the reverse strand, counting down.
TCCAGTCTGCGAAGATGCTAAACTACGGCACCGGCTGGAGGAAAGTGTGTGACGCCTTGTTCGTTGTGTTTGCTGTGGTTTTCCTCGTGACCCGCCTGGTGATATTCCCCTGCAAGTGGGTTCTTTTTTTTTAATGCCTCCCACGTTTGACCCCTACCGGTACCAACTGACCTGCTTGTCGGCAGAATCATCCACACCACCCTGGTGCTGTCCATGGAGACCTTCCAGCCTTTTTTTGGCTACTACTTCTTTAACGTCTTGTTGATGATCCTGCAAGCGCTGCACGTGTTCTGGGCCACTTTGATCCTGCGCATGGTGTCGAAATTCCTGAAAGGAGAGGTGAGGTTTCACCATCAGCACTGCAGCCACAAGTTAAAAGTGTTCAACTAGTCGTGTGAAATGTATTGGAACATGAGTGAAATTCTGCCCTCAGATGGACAAAGATGAGCGGAGTGATGAGGAGAGCGAGCCTGAAGAGCCTATAGAAGATGGAAGTACGGAGGGAGACGGAGGCCACAGCTGGAAGAGGAATAAAGACTCCATGAACAACAAACTGTCCATGCTGACCAACAACTGTGTCCTGAATAATCTGACCAACCACCGAGCCACCGTCGCCGAGAGGATGCGGAAAGCTCAGTGATGACTACCTTCAAAACAAAACAAAAGACTCTAAAGTTGGAAGAGCTTTGGGAGGCTGCTGCTGTACTTGCTAAAAGTGTCCACCACATTTACAATCTCTATATTTTAGGTAGGTTTATGATTTAAGAAAGTCACTGCAGTTGTGTTTACAATACTTGACAGTAGTTTATTGCAGCCTATATTGTGTATCACAAGTGCAAAATGTAATAAAGTGCCAGACAAAGATGACAAATAATCGAACGTAAATGTTTTGTTTTTCTTAATATTGTGACTCAGTTATCATAAACGCTAAATATAATAAAAAGGAGAGAGCAGATATTGCATTGCTTAAATGTAATGTTTGCTATTAAACTGTAACAATTTTGTTATGCTAGTGTATGGAATGGTTGATGGTTTAAGAGAGAAACACGTTTTCAACAAGATAAACTAAATCGGGTTGGCAGACGATATTCATTAACCAGTAGCCATTATTTAGTAACCAGTTTGTTCGGTTATACTGCATTTATCCTTCCTGCATAGGGGATATTTTTGCTTGTTACAGCCGCAAAATAACATTAGAGATTAGAGACAAACATAAAACATTAATGACATACACAAAGGAACAATAAACCACGAAAAAACGATTTAAAAAATGCGACAATAACGTGCAGAAATGATCAAACTATTGCAAAAACTTTTGAGAAAGCGCTCACAGGAAGTAACAGAAGGTCCACTTCCGTTCGGATTTAAAGAGGTGTTGAGCACAAAGGTGACTCCTCGCGAGAACATCATCACTGGTGTAAACCGAGCAAATATTAACCTTTCACTATGAACACTATAAACCACATTACACCTCAGCAATATTGGCCGTTTTACCCAAAAGCGGAAGTGAGTGAGGAGGTCTGACGCCCACCCACACACGGAGGGAAACAGGAAGTTGAACAACAAAGAAAAAGTATTATGTGAATGTTTTAAAATTAAGATTAAAGGACAAAAAAGCACAGCCTCAATGACACAGTGAGAATAGAGCTTTATTGCCGATAACATCCTGAGGGCACTTACCCATCATTCACTATGACACTGATAGTGAACCCTCCCATCACTGAGTCCAAGATCATGAACTTGTTCAGCTAGATTCCTGTCAGAAACTCCACTGCTGCCGTTGACTGCCGTCTCTGCTCTAACAGTAAGTGCATGTTGAATTTCCTCTCCAACTTTTGAAACAGAGTCGAGAAGTTCACTGCTGGTGTTTACACTCATTCCCGTTTTGTTTTTTGAAGGAGAAAAAAGATGCAGATTTTTGTGAAAACCCTGACGGGTAAAACCATCACCCTGGAGGTGGAGGCCAGCGACACCATCGAAAATGTCAAGGCCAAGATTCAAGACAAAGAAGGTAGAATGAAGTGACACATCTCGCATTTGTTCACTCTCCACCAGTTTGAACTGGGAGCATTTTGTATGAAGAACACAGCCTGAATATTCCCAACAAACCAGTTAGAGTTGTTGGATCTTGTGTAACAATTTGGACCATCTCCAAATGCAGGTAAAGACTTGAGAACGTGAGCAATAAAACGGTAGAAGCAAAAACTGCCGTGTTCATAAACCACCAAATGAAGAGACATTTTAAGTGTTCGGAGAATATTCTTTTATTGTTGAGATCATTCTGTATTGTTTTAAGTTGTTGACCTCCAAAGAACAGCGTGCTTTCAGTGCTATGATGCTAACTTTAGCCAAAACAATGGAAGCACATATACAACTTTTTAAATATTTTTGTCCTTTCTGCGGCCGAAGAATTCAAATAAAGCAGCTCTCATCTTGAGCGGTGATGCCGTGACATGTGGGGGTACAGAAGCTGGCACGTAAACAGAGCCCCTGCTGTGTCTGTGCAGGAATCCCTCCGGACCAGCAGCGTCTGATCTTTGCAGGGAAGCAGCTGGAGGACGGACGCACCCTGTCGGATTACAACATCCAGAAAGGTCAGCGGCTCTTTGTCGCCTGGTCATGTCGCGGCCGCTTCGCTCTTCATCGCTGTCTGTCCGCAGAGTCCACCCTGCATCTGGTCCTGCGCCTGAGAGGCGGCGTCATCGAACCCTCTTTGAGGGTACTGGCCCAGAAGTACAACTGTGACAAGATGGTCTGTCGCAAGTAGGTAGCCCACCGCCTCATGAAAGTAAACAGAGTGATGAAACTACTGTCGCAATGGAGACGGCGCTTTATTTGCTGCTTCTTTCCAGGTGCTACGCTCGCCTCCATCCGCGCGCCAGCAACTGCCGCAAGAAAAAATGTGGCCACACCAGCAACATCCGGCCGAAGAAGAAGCTGAAGTAACTGACTGGAGTCACTGATAGAACCAATAAAACGGTTGTCTCACGCTGTGCGCTTCACTTCTCAATGAGCAGCCCTTGGAGGATCAGTAGGTTTCCTTTATTTCCAGCAGTGTCAGTCCTGCGCAGTAAGGCTCAGCACAATTGTGTTGCAAACAAAAACATGGTTCTTTGAACAGCTGGTTGTTCCGTGCGGACGTAAGTGTGAAGGCATGGAGTCTCTGAAACTGCTGCAGAAGGCGTGTTCACACACAGTAGGAGCGGGTGAGGCCATAGACCAACCACAAGTTTCTGTAGAATACTCTTATTTACGGAATCAAAACGCTATGAAACTAACTTTGTCAGACTCTCTGTTTCTTCTGTTCAGTATGTCATGTGCAAAAAGGCCTGTCACCGTTCACACTGCATTTTCGTGTTTCCACAAAATAATTATGAAAAACTACAAGCACCTTTATGAGTAACAGTTGAGCACTTACCTTACGGTCGGTTTATTGCATGGAGCTTTTCCTTAAAAGCAACGCGAGCACTGAATTAACGCGACACTACAAGTGCTTTACTTGTCGATGAGTTTCACCAGGCTCTGGCGGAGGTCGTTGAGGTCAAAGATCTTGATGTCCAGTACCTCGATGGCCCGCTGGATCTCAGTGTCCATGCGGTCGCGCTCCTCCAGGGAGCTGTTCAGGTTCTGCTCCGAGCTCTGGACGCGCCGCTCCAAGTCAGACGTCCGGATCTCCATCTCCTGCGGGAAGCGGCTCAGTGAACGACTTCCAGCTTGTGATTGAAATCTGAAGCTTACACGGAGCCGGCGAATGACTTCGTCTCGCTCGTGCTCGATCTGATGGTACTCTGACTTCTTGCTCTGGAGAATGTGAATTTCCTGCAATGGAGAGGACGATCAGATCAGAAACAAAAAAACAACATGCCCAACTTCTACAGTACAAATACACTTAGTCTGTAAAACAAAGCCTACAATCAATGGCAATAATTCTATATATTATAAAACAAGCATCGGAATTAGGGATGCACCGATGGATCGTTCACCAATCCTGAACGGTGAATGCCGATCACTACCTGTAATTTCCGATCACATCTGTTCCTCCCGACTGGCTGTTCACTAAGCAGCAGCATGTCTGCTGTGGAGGTTCTTTCATGTAAAGTTTGCATCCTGCAGCACATGCACAGGAAAATGCTATGCAGGGAAGCGCCTTCAAATTACGCAAAATCCGCCATATAAAGCTCCAGCACTTGATGCAGCACGGAGAGTTTTCCGGGCTCATGAAAGTGAGACCGCTGGTTCCTCAGCAGCAGGCTGTTAGCGCAGCTGACGCTTAGCAACACCCGCCGGTCTGACCTTGACTTTCAGAATGATAAGAAATAATCATTCATTTCACTGAGCTGGTGTCGTTTACGCGAAGACGGAAACGACCGGATCCGTCGCCATTGTTCGTCAGCAACCTGAATCTGAAACTTATAAAGAGTGGAAACTTTCATAAATGCAGTGCTCTCTGTCTTGAAGTCCTGCTACAGCAGACCTGGGCAAAGTGCGGCCCGGGGGCCAAATGCGGCCCTTTGACTGTATTTATGTGGCCCTCCTGGAGTCAGAGCAAAACAATAAAACTGACATTGTTGTTGTCTCTGACATTTTGTCTTATGGATTGTTTTTTGTTTATTATGATGTAACTGAAACATAACTTTCTTGTTTAATTATTTTTCTAAATCTTTTCCGTTGGCTATTTTAGGAGTATTTCATGTCCCTTAAAATACATCAGAATTGAAAGTAAATTTTGAAATGTATGAGCCACATTGACAATCTTTAAATGGAATGTGGTTTAAATTAAATAAAACACAACAAACCAACAGTTTCTATGCATTTTTACAGTGTAAATTCATAATCACACATGATTTTTATTTTCAATTTTCTCTTGTCCTCCTCTCTTTGTGTTTGACGGCCCTTCTCAACGGTCACAATATATAACCCGGCCCCTTGGGAAATTTAATTGCCCACCTCTGTGCTACAGTATGTAAACATGTCACGGACACAGCACAGTCTCTAGACATTCACCAAACTGTGGCGTCTCACGTTGAATTGAATGTTTTTCAGTTGTCCTTTTGACAGAAATTCAGGTTTTCTATTTTTTTGCCACCTTGAAGAGGTATATAAACGTGTCTGAATTAAAATGATTTAAAGTTCATGTTTTTCACATAATATACGCACAAGGTCTCATCATTTTGATGACAAATTCATTGTCAATCCATGTGATCGTATCAGTGATCGGCAGCAGAAATCCTGATCGGAGCATCTCTAATCGGAATATTGACATTGTTGGGAGAGTGTCGAGGCACAAAGCCACCTGAGGCTATTCACCAGCTACGATTATTTTTAGGGACGGTTCTGCAAAAGAGCGAAATATTCCCATGTTACTGCTTCATCGTCGCACTGATAAAACATTTAATTCAGTAGTTACCTTCCTGCTGAATTCATCTGGATTGATATGATGTGTCTTGAGGGATTTGTCTGCTTTTTTGGTTTATATATTTCATTTTTGATGTGGACATCTGAATGGATGAGTCATGTTCTCTGTAGTCAGGTGTGGTGCTCCTTCCAAATGTAGAGATGGGGTGTGTTTCTGTTTCAAGTTAAATGTGCTAATAAAGATTGTTTTTTTTTTTTACGTTTTATTCATTTCAAATTCAGGACCTTTACGTCCTATAGTGAGGATTTATCTAGCACAGGAGAGGCATCACGCGGCTGAACCATTCCAGCAAATATGGATATATGATGATATGATTTAGACTCCAGCATAAGTGGATCACCTCGTCTTTGGCCTTCAGCAGAGCCTCCAGCTCCTCCAGGGACTGAGTGAGCTCGTCCTTCAGAAGGTCACTCGGGCCGTGACCCCCGTGAGCCTCCAGGTCGGCCACCTGACAACACAAGTGCAGAATAAACACAGAGCTGCGATTGAAATCTACCACTCACCTAAGAATAAAACAATCCTGTTATGCTGAATTGCAAATTCAAAACTGGGTTGAATGAGCTTCGGCGACACGCTCCTGCGTCATGGATTACCGAAAGAGATATTGGAGAAATGACGTCAGAGTCCATTGTGGATTTCAGGACAGGCATGAAGCAGATTACAGTAGAACCACCATGTGAGCAGTAATCTTGTTCACATGAATAGAGACAATAAACGGAAATGAAAAAGATCCACAGGCGAAAGTCAAGTTTTTAGAGTGTTAGACCCTGCGTTTCTGTGTGGTGGAGCAGAGCAGCGAGAGACAGACACGACTGACGCCTCCCTCTGGTGTCGCTTTTTTTCCCCTAACTGGGGCATTGAAAGTAGGATATTGCTGCCCTAGATACCCCTCTCCCTTTAAGACCCCCCCAAGAGATGTGAACCATTTTCAGCCACCTGGCCCCCACCCTCTGCAGGGCCACTGGTGAGTCCACGTCACAGACTGGAGCCAAAGACATGATCTCAAAATCGATGACGGCAAGCAGAGAGTGACCGAGGGAATTGAACATTGAATGAGAACAACGGGCTCGGCGGGTTCCCGAGGGATCAGGGAGCAGTAAAGGTGAAAGTAGCTTTTATTGACAAGCGACTACACCCCCTGCAGGTGGTTGCACGACACAAGAAGTCACGCTCCAGTGATACGCCATCATTACAGCAACGCTAGTCGGAGTTGTATTAACAAGTACAAGCGACTCGATTCAGACTTTGACACCGTTTTCTGAGCATCATTTCCCTCTCATGGCTCGGCAAAGATGCTTTAAGATATTTAGGCGTATTTATTATATACATTTAAACAAGCCTTCCAAATAAATACAAATCATTTCCTGTCAGCTTGATTCCCGTCCGGCTCTGTACATTATTGAGGTCAAACTTCCTCCAGCGGTTTGTATTGAGCAGCTAATCCACCCGCCCATTCTCTTAAACCTCTTATCCTGATCTAGGGGGCATCAGCGCATCCCAGCATGCACCCAGTGACTGGTGAGCAGCGTGAACTCCGGAGGGTTCGCCACAAAGATTAATGTTCCGGGAACATCACCTGCTCCCTGAGCCGCTCTGTTTCCACCTGATAGGCGGCCAGCTGTTTCTTCCACTGCTCCACGTTCGTGTTGGCCTCGTGCAGCGCCGCGATTAGCTTGGTGTTGCTGTCTTGGAGAGTGAAGAGCTCTGCCTCCAGGTTCATCTCACAAATGGACCTACACGCAACACAAATAAACCATCACTTTACATTAGGTTTTTTGAGATTTAAACTTCCTGACATATTTCATGCATCCATAACAGTAATAAACACCTGCAAGTTTTTGTTTTTTTTGGGACAATTTTGTTGTATATTTTGAACACTGCACACACATTTTGTCTCATTATTTACATAAAAATAATTTGTATTAACGCTACTACAAATAAGGCTCTATTTATATAGCATTTTCATAGTGCTGAGAAATTACCCCTCAGACAGCATCTTCTTAATTCGCTCCTTCTCTGAAGCCAGAGTGATGTCTGCGCTTTGGCTGCGGTAGAGTTTGTCCTCTGGTCCGTTCACACACATCACTGGAGGCGACTGGAGTTCGTCCGAGAGGTCCTGAGGAACACATCAGTAAATGGACTCTCCTGCATCAGCGGTGAAGTGAAGCTGTGCAAGCTGCTGACACAAACAAGCCGTTGCTTTAGCGGAGTCCAGAGACTCACCTGAGAGAACTAGGGAGCATTACCACCAGAGGGGGACAGAAAAGGACAAAGAAAGAGGATCACAAAAAGGCGTCAACACAACCTTCCAACTTGTAACTGCAGTACTTTCATGTGGTTTAAATGGAGGCAGGTTTAGGATGAAAAGAAATCGGGCGCATTCTTGGGAGCAGCCGGCTGTGACTGACAGGTAATTATCATCGATTGATCCCGGAGTCTTGAGCCGACGCCGGGTTCCTTGATCAATACATCTGAGAGACAGGGTGGCAGAAAGAAGCAACAGTCTGCTGGAGGGCAGCGTGAGATAATTTTACCGTCGTCCTAGATTCCTCACTTTCTCTACAGAGACCAGTAACCCAGTTCAGGCGCCGCCCTCGCCTCCATCTCTCTTCTTCATGTGTTCACTGATCTGAAGGCTGCAGGTGTGGCTCCAGCTCACCTGAGGGACGGCGATGTTGAGCGCTGAGTTGGCCAGTTCTTTGTCCTGCGACTTCTCTCGTGCCAGGCGCGCCGCATCCTTCACCTCCTTGAACTTCTCAGAGAACTTTCAAAACAACAGGAGGTGTTAGGACGTCAACACGGAAGTGGCAGGAAACCCAGGAGTCACCTGGTGCAGTTGCTGCTCCGTCGCGAAGCCCAGACCATAGACAGTGTTGGCCCGGCTGTCCGCCCACTGACCGAACTTTTGGGAAGTCTTGGTGAACGTCATACTGGGGGTGATGATGCAGTTGATGATCGCCTGCGCAGTGGAACGACGGCTCAACATTGGATTTTTCAAGACATTTTTCTTTCATTTTCAAACAAAAACAGATCAATTTGAAGACTTTTTACGTGACTGGTGATGATAATGCAGCAGATTTAGACACCCGGGATTCCAGTCCTTCAGCAGCTTAGGACGAGGAAGTGCGTTTTCTTGCATATTTCCTCCCCAACAAAAGATTACATGAAGCCTGCGGCCGGCTTTTCCACGCCGGCATGTCTGATAGGAAGAGCTGGAGTGAAGATTACACTCTTGCCAGACGTCAGTCCTGACAGGATTGGGATGCTAACCAGGCAACTGCCGGACAGCAATGTGGGTCAGATGAGAAAGACCCCCCCCTCACCCACCCCTCCCCACCCGGCTTGACTTTGTCTCTTGTTGTTCATAATCTTCATCCACAAACCAGCGAGGAGCTTTGAATGGATGTTTGTCCTCACCACCATCAATGATGTAGCCTCCTCCAGCACCTGCCTCACCTTGGTCCCGCCCACACTGATGATGCGGTACACGTTGCGGCTGGCATCGTAGAAGAAGGACACAGTGACTGCGTGTTTACTGGCCGGGATCCAGTTCCTCTTGGTGTTTGGGTCGATTTGAAAGACATGGGCTCGCGTGCTGAAGATCGGCTGCTCCCTGGAGGCGGAAACAGAACCAAAAATGGAAACGTTGGTTACAATGAGAGATATAAAGTTACACGGAAGAGGCATCTGAAAATGTGTAGACCTCAAGAAGCCTAACAACTGCTCATTTACTTTATTATTTCTCCAAATAAATAATAATTGCAATTGAATTTTCCTCAAGACATTACATTGTAATTACATTGCAGATAAAAGGAAGTGAGTATTAAGAAGGTTGACATATGTATTATATATATACATATACATAATATTTTTATTTTTATTTATAAGTTTATAAACTGCTGAGATGTGGATTATAGCTAATAGAAACATTGCTCTCCGGGTGCAGCCCGAGAAATAACCAGGATCCCAGGACAACATATCTATGCAACAAAGCCACTATTATTTAGGAAAAAATAAGACTTGACGGATAGACATTTGGCTGGGAGAATAGCATGGGTGATATTGAGACTTTGGTGGTGTTTCAGAGATCTGTTGTCGTGGAATTTGGGAGGGAAATGGTATCTTGAAATGAGACACGTGACAGATGTTTTTTACATTATAAATCCAGTCTGAAAGTTAAAATAATTTTAAGGTTCTCCAGGTTCATCGTGGTGAACGACATGACCCTGGTCCCCGGCAGATGGATGTCGTAGTGGGGGTTTAATGGGGTCTCCCAGACTGGCGGAGATTTGATGGACACCTCAGGAATTAGACAGTCATTCATCAGCCCCTCCATCCCCCCGTGCAACAGTTTTTACAATCTGCTTTCTCCTGTTCGCCTGATCTGCTCTAATCTTTTGACTCACAGCTGTTTAACATTAGAGATGTGAGTGCGCTTCATTGATCACAGCTTTAAAACTAGAATCCTTACGCTACAGTATAAAAACAGCTGTTTGATGCATATAAAGTGAATAAAAAATGAGCCTCCACTCGATTCAGGTGTATGTATTTAGTTTAAATAACTGTAAATCAATGTCTGTGAAGTCATTCTATCACATTATTTTAGCAGATCATCACATTTATTGGAGGAAAGCTCATTGTCCAAGCTGGTTCTTACCTTTCTCTGTGCTGCGGAAACATCTTACAGTCTGACTGAAGCGTCTTTTCTGGGAAGAAAATGCACTTTTAGTAACTATGGCAATAAAGGAATTTTAAAGATGAATAAAGCGGATATTAATGACAAACATGCTCACCCCATTTCCATCTGAAACCTCTTGGAAAACAGCGGGGTGAAACAGTTATGGTTGTTCCAGTAGATGCCGATGATGATGGTGATGATGCGATCAAGTCCGACGAGACCTTCGGGGAGTTCTGAGCCGCCAAGTTCGTCCCCAAACGTAACAGATGGTAGAATGGTACGGTCTTCCGACAACAGCATAAAGCGTGAAGTCTATTTGCCTTCTCCTTTGACCGAGGCGCAGGACGGCGGCTACTGCTCGACCACCACACACCACCTGCCGCCGGCTCGCTGCTGCAGGAGGCGGGACCTGTGTCGCCGGCCAGCGGCTGGATTTGATAGGTCCGACCGTGCTGTCGTTCTGGAGGACACGGTTCAGCTCGGGGGGACTGATCAGTTTCTTTCTTTACCCCATACATCCTTTCATGAGAGGAACAAAATAAATAAATAAATAAATAAAACATACGACTGAAGAGGAAGAAGAGCAGTGGTTCTTCTTAAATTTATGGAGATTCTATTATTATTATTATATTTTCAGTCGCACTTCAAAGTTAAAAATCGGGATGTAAGGGAACAAGTGCTTAAATTCAATAATAAAACGTGTAAACATTTTATATAATGACAAGTATATCTATCTATCTTATCAAAACATATTTGAAAACAATATGTTTTTGACAAGTATCATTTGAAAAGAGTGACAACAAGTAGTCACTCTTTTCAAATATGTTTCAGGAAGCAAGACCTGTATTGAAAAACACAAAATTAAAACATATATAGATCACAAACCCGGATAAAATTACATACTAACATTTGTAAAAACAACTAGAGTTCCATCAGGTTGATTGGCAAGCAAACAGCCAACAAGTCTAAGAGTGAAAAAAAATGAACAAATACAAGGTGGATTATAAAATAATTTACTTTGAGGAAAAAGGTGTACAGTCGAATCACAGCAGGGACAAAGGTGTTTTAGTTTTTTTTAAATCATCAGGAAGGAGGGAGAGAACAGAATCAGTTCACAGCTGAGAAGGAAACTCTAGTAACTGCAGTAAACAACATTGACAAATCAAATACTGAACAGGTCATGCAAACACAATCCACTGCACATCAGTAAATACCGCACAGATCACTGGTTAACATTTTGATTCAGACATAGTGACAATGAAAGGACTATGTACATCGGATTTATAAAGAATACAGTCCGCCATTTTGTTCCAATGCCTTGTTAAATTAAAATGCATCCCAGAAATAATGTATTTAAACAAATAGAGCAAATTATTATCAATGCCACAAATGTACGTGTCTTTCTGACAAGCTTCAAGAAACAGTTATCTGGAACACACATGCACTAATGAGAAAAGGAAAGTGCAGTGGAGTAAATGAAAGGTGTTAGTCCACAGAACCTCTGGGATTGGTCAGTGTTTGTTCAAACAAAAGCACTTGTTCTGTGTTCCACTCTTTTGAATGTGAATCGTGATGGTACATAATCCCAGCAGTGGTAATCTGCTCTAACTATCCATTATAGGGTTGAAATCCACCGCCTTGTGCATGTAGCTTTATGAGTTTCATAAAAAGCAAGATAGTATCATTTATGCTTCTTCAAAATATTCATCTTCTACTAATACAAATAGGAGCTTTAAAGAGAAATTAGTTCCACCATCTTCAAATACTTTGAAGAACTACAGTACCTCTGTTTCGTCAATTCCCTGCATTATTTTTCGAAGGTATTTGCAGCTGATAAATCTTAGCAAACCCCCTCAATGACAGCCTGTTTATACTTCATTAAAAAGCTCAATAAAACCTTCCTCCCACACACCAAGTGAACAAACTAGTGAATGATCCGAGAGTGTATCTGAACACTCCGGGCTTTAGTTTGATCTTGTTGAGCGCGAGCCCCCGTCTGAGTTTAGCAGCTGCCATGATCAAACTCTTGTCCTAGATGTGACCAAATACTTGGAACGTCAAGCTTTGAGTTCTTCAAAAGATGCCATCAAAATCAGCTTCAGAGTTGTGTTCCTTTATCTTCGGCAACTTCTCTCGCTCTCACAGAAGACACCATGTTCTACACATCGCGAGAGTGTTTTTGTGAGTTTCCTCTTCTCTACCTCTCAGCTTGGAGCAAGATTCCAACCACACTGCCCAGAGATCAGAGGGCTCAGGAGCATCCAACTCCTCTCCTGAAGATGCCCAGGACGTTTCTGCTTTCTTGACCTGTTCCAGGTCTTGCCTCTCCCGGCGTCGCTGCACTGAAGGCGGCGGCCTTTTCCTCGGGCAGCAGTGCGTTTGGTCTCTCCGCGTGCGTCCTGGCCCTTGTCCTGTCCAGCTCGATCCCCGGTTTTCGCTCCCCGTGTGATTGGTTGGCTTCTCACATTCTCTCTCCATTTCTTTCACACAGTGGTGCTTCGGTTGTAGCAGTGGAAAATGGGTACTCATGTTTGTTCTTGTTACTTATTACCCAGATTAAAATACCATTGAACTAAGCTCAACAGGCTCAGCTCCTTTCCAACAACCTGAAACAAAAAAAAAAAAAAAAGTTTAACGTTCAATACCCGGCGTCTGGGTATCAGACTTGGTCGCTTACAGACTAGTACTGGGACAGTCCGGTCACACCACCATGCTGGTAAGCCCGCTCCCCCTGGTAGGTGGAGTCTTGGGACAAAGCCACGTCAATCTGGGACTTGAACTCATCTCCTAGGTAACTGTCCTGTACGACAACAAAGATATGACAAGCATTTTCATAACTGTGCCCCGTAAACAAAGCCATTTTTCAATTTGTGACGGACGAACCTGAGAGAGCTCTGGCTGGGAGAGGCCCGGTTGGCTCATCTGCGATGGCTGGCTCATGTTGATGTAGCCCTGAGTCAGAGGCCCCTGGGAGTAGGGTTGGGAGCCCAGATCCTGGCTGGCCTGGCTGCCACTCATTTGGCCTCCGCTGTGGCCGCCCATGTTGGCGCGGCTTCGCTGTCGGCCTCCTCGGGTACCGGCCCCTCCACCTCCGGACTTTCCTTTCATACCACCCCGACCTAGAAAACATCTCTCTCTTAAACGTATGAACTGAACAACAGCACGAGGAGATACGCTGCTTCCTGTTCCTCTCACCTGAGGGTCCGTTCACCTGCCCCATGTAGGCTGGCGGCGGTATTGGGGGCATCACAAGGTTAAAGGGAATTGGAATGTTTAAAGATGTCAGGGGATTGGTGCTGGACCCGATCATACCGATCTGATCATGAGTCTGGAAGTACATGTTGCGCCCTGGAATAAGAAAACATTTGCCAGCAGCATAAGTCACAAACATCATCATTGCTGTCAACTCAAAAGGAGCCCAGTGTACCAAGCCCACACGCAAGAAACCTCCCGGAAGAAGGCCTCGTAACTGCAGGCATTCAAACAACTGGATAACAAAAGTAGAACGACTGTGTTTGGCAAGACACTTGGGTGTAAGAGAACAGGAATTGTCAGTTATTGAAGTAGTGTACTCAGAACACAGGAAGCAGGAAGAATGAAAGTAGCTCACCGTTGCTGCTGCGATCGTATGCTGAGCCTGGAATGAGAGCCTCTCTGGCATCATACATGGCGGTGCTCATGAATCGTCCTCCCTGTGGAGCAAAGCAACCCTTCATGAAGACTCTTTAAGTAGAAATTAGCGGGTCATAATTTTGAGTTCCTGACTTTAAATACTTGAAGAGGAAGCCACAAAATGGCAGTGACAGAGATCTACTGCCCCCTGCAGCCCCATCACTACTTTTTATGTCAATGTTAAAACATCTAATTTTATATATATATATATATATATATATATATATATATATATAAGGGGTGGGTTTCGATTAAAAAAAATTATCTAGTTAGAGAATTTGTGAATAATTAATCTCAATAGCAGTTTAATGGTATGAGAATATTTGCCACAAGACGCCACATTTTTCAATTTGAATGAATTTGGTATATTACTGAATCAAATGATGGACCCATACATACATTTAAACAACAAAATATTGTTTATTTTGCATCAGTTTGACCATAGTACAATAAACCACGATGGTGGCTATATTCAAGTTTTTATATCACCTTATTTAAACTAAAGCTCTTTTAATGTCTTGGAAATATTTGTATGAGAATTTCAATGTTTACAAGAATTGTGTGCTTTATATGTGATTTATTATGTTATTATGTTAATAATTCCCAAAAATGGCTCACAGGGTTGATGGTGTTGACCAGCTTCCGAGGCTTGCTGAACTGCATGAGACTCTCTCTCAGGTTGTTCAGAGGTCCTTCCACCAACACCTTCTGCTCTTTGTAGTAGTTCAACAGGTGGTTCCACAGTGGCTGCTTGGACAAGGCTTTGGGGTTCCCGACAATGATCACACCATATCTGCCAGACAAAAAAAAAGAACAGAAATGTTACAGATAAATTTTAAAAAATGACATTGAAGTCAGGCTAAAATGCTGCACCTCGCCCTGGTCAGGGCAACATTGAGACGGCGCGGGTCGTTGAGAAAGCCGATGCCCTGATGCTCATTCGCTCGAACGCAGGACAAGATGATGAAGTCTTTCTCGCGGCCCTGGAAGGCGTCCACACTGGCGATCTCCACCTCCTAAGAAAGCAGGCAGACATGGATCATGATGACAGGTATTCCAGTCTCAAATGAAATGGCTCCCATGTGTTAATCTACCTGATAGAGCTTGGTGTGAAGAGAGCCACTGAACTGCATGTACTGCACAAGATATGACCTTTGACCCTCATAAGGGGTAATGATGCCGATCTGATCGGGTTTGGCTCCCGCCTTCAGCAATCGTGTTGTTATTTTCTCCACATTTGCAGCCTCAGTTCTGTGGACAGTGAAATCAGATATACCATAAAAACACGCCAGGCAAGTCGGCAGACGATGGTCTCCACAGTTCAAACCTGTTTAGATAAGACGTTCCAGAGCTGGCTATTTCCTCCTGGCCTTGAGTCACATAGAAGAACATGGGTTTGTCGGGCTGTGGCCACTGGAAGTCAAAGCCTTTTTTCACACGGTCGCCTGTGAAAAGCAGAAAAAAACAGACTACGTTCATGTCACACTGAAAGCTGAGTGCATTATTTCACAAACAAAAGTGACACTTCTACATCTTAAGCGTTCACCTGCAGTCACGCCATTCTGCAGCGATCCTTCGTAGAAGATGTTGGAGGGGAAGGCGCTCAGCGCGGGGTGCATCCGGTACTGGACCTGCAGACGGATGGGCCGGATCCCCAAAACCACCAGCCGTTCGAACAGAGACTGTGACAGTCCGGCTTTGGCTGCCTTCTTGCACATCACTACTGGACCCAGCTGACAGTGGTCTCCCACCAGAATCAACTAGAAGCAGGAAATGACCAACAGTTGATTGATTCAACAGTTTCCCATCAGACATGTAGAGGTGGAATGAGTTGAGTCACCTGTTTGGTCCCAAGCACAACAGGCACCATACATTCTGGCTCAGTTGCCTGGGTGCTCTCGTCGATCAGGATGGATCTGAACTGCATTTTGGCCAGGCGAGGATCGCCTGCGCCGACGCACGTACAGCAGATCACATCAGCGTTCTAAAGGGATAAATATGAAAGAGGCAGTGAAAAACAAGTGGATTTAAAATGCTCCAGGAGATGCAGCACAGCACCATGAGCAGCTCCCTCTCTGCGCTGCGTCTCAGCGCCCTGTAGCGCTTCTCATCGGAGCTGGAGAGTTCTCCGGTTTCATCCTTCAACTGCTGGAGCTTCTGAAGTTCTGGCATGCTGCAGGTACAAACACACGTATTTGATAAATAAAAAGGAAGCGTTCCATATTTACTAGCAAAACACACCTGTCCATATTTCGGGTCTGGTTGTGCAGAGCGAGGAAGGACACAGGCGAGTCGATGGCCTCTCTGCTTTTGGCACACAGCCTCACCACTTTCAGTCCCGTCTGGTGGATCTTTTCAGTCAGCTGATCGACAGCAATGTTACTCGGAGCACACACCAGCACGGGCCTAACAGAGCACAGCAAAAGATGGAGTAGAAATCAGACTGACACACTTCATTTCATTCACAAAATGAAAGAATGTCGCACCCATTTCCCTGCCGTGCTAGGTGATACACAATGGTGGCAGAGGTCACGGTCTTCCCGGTGCCCGGAGGGCCCTGAATCAGACTCAGTGGACGCTGCAGAACCGTCTTGACCGCGTACACCTGAGCAAACATGACCCCGCTCAGTAAATGTTGGCAGGCTTGCACTGATGAATAAACGCTAAGAACTCACCTGAGAGTGATTGAGGTCAGGAAGTCCCTGCGCTGTGAAGCGTTTGGGCAGCTGACACTTAATAACCACATCCTCCACCTCATGTCCGAGCAGTTTGTGGTAAATATATCCGGACACGGACGTCTCGTCGACAGCAAAGGTTTTCAGCGCGCTCTGCATTCTTCAATAGAACAACAAGGATACGACATAGCACTGATGTTCAACATAGATTTTTAGCATTTTACTTTTATTAAGAAGCTATTTCACTGGCTTAAATGCAAAATAAAATGCATGTATGCAATACTAAAAAAAGATACGTTAAATGTGTATCAATTTTTCTTTAGAATAAATGGACTAGTACAGTATTGATAACTACACACAGGTATTGAGGACATATACCTGTCAAAGGAAGTGGACTTCCACACAAAATCCACCTGAAAGTTGTGCGGAATCTCGATTGGAGCGCCGGCACTGCTCCGGAGCTCAATAGCAATCTCATCACCGTAGTCTGGTGCAGGACGTCAAGGAAGACATGTTCGATGGAACACATTTCACATGATGACGTCAGAAGTACTTGCAGGAGACGAAAAAGACAGATCATATGACAATATGATTGTTCAGTGACGCAATATTTTGATTTTTGTCTGTCAGTCAACCCACATGAAGTAAAAGATGTATACCAAACATGGGCACTTAAAATGTAAGGCATTTATATGGCAACAACAGACAGAGCGATGTTGGAAAACTAGATTTAAAAGAAAGATGTGCACATTTCCGTGTCGACTGAAGACCGTGCATTAAATGTCTAATCAAAGTCATCTATTGAACAACAGAAACTAAAGTAAGACTGTTAACTGGAGGCCCTCTAAATGCGTTTTCCATCATAGCCTACGTTTTTGTAAACTATGGTGAATAAGAAGAAATTTGAGACGGCTCCATTTTTAAGGATACTATCAGGTACTTTGATGACATGTCCGATGCCTTTCCACGGTGGAGCCAGATCGCCTTTGTAGCGCAGACAGATTTCATCCCCTTGCATCAGCCGCATATCTGCAGGTGGGAGGGCACATTGGAACACATATGTTCACGCTGGAACTAGGACTCTCAATAGCGAATAAGAAAATCAATCATTGCCTGAATCCGTCTTGGGAAGTGTGAAGTAAGCGATTCGCTTTTTGTTCAGACCCAGGTCCCATCGGACAGTGATGTTGTCTTGAGTCTGCACAACAACATTATGAAAATTATTTAGCTGAAAACGACTTTGCGCTTTCAAATCACATACTTGAGATTCTTTCAGTTTTTTATCGTAGTCTGCTTCCAGCTTGACAAGCGGGCCAAAGATGTTCTGGTACTGGTAGGCGTCCTCGTAGCGCAGCAGAACATGCTGGGGCTCCTCGTCCACGCCGGGCTTCTCCAGGTCTTCCAGGGTTGCTGTGGGATTTTCCTGTCGATAGAGTAAGCGTATGGGCCATGAGGGACAAAAGCAATTGGCTTAAAACGCAGCCATACCTTCCACAGTTCCTCCAACTTGTTGATCTGCTGGGCTGTTATCTGTCGGGCCCTCAGTTGCTCCTGCTCTGAGGGAATTTTGACCAGCCAGGACAAGAAGCAGCGGTCTTGAATAAGAGGCTGCCATTGCGAACTGTCCCAGTTGATGTCCTTCAGGCTGCTCTGGCTGGCACATGGCTGCCTGTGTCATCGACAAATTTCAACTGGTTGTTAGACAGTAGCGACTGCTTTTAATGTTTCAAATATAAATCTAGACTAGGCTAAGCAATCTGAAGATTAGTCAGATGAATGTGCGGCCTTCTTCTTCTGCCTTTTTGAAACTTAGTTTGAAATTGGTTAGTTTGAGCTCAAAAATTTGGACAATAAGTCACTTTATCCTGCATGACAAAGTTATAACTCTCTATTGGGAGTCAATGAGAACAGCTGACCTGCAGAGCAACACCACTACAGAGTCGGCTTTTGCAGGGATGAAGCCCAGCAGAAAGACGTTGCGGCAGCCACAGTTGTAGCACTCCAGCACGGTTTCCCCCAAAGGGCCGTCTTTGTGCAGTGTCACCTCTTTGGACTTCGCTCTCACCAGGTGGTTCACGATGTGGCTGCAAGAGATTTCGTTTTGATTGAGAGCGTGCTTTTGTCAAACATATAAACATGACTCCCACAGCAAATATGATTCCCCCGTAAGGTATGTTTCATTATTAGCTGTCAACTATGTTTAACACAATATAAACACTATGTGAACTATAAGTAATCGTCCGCTGCAGATTTAAAATCATCATTATTTTGTTCATAAGGACTGAAAACAGAGTTAACCAGAGAAAGTCACCTGCCAGACGTGTTTCCCCGACCATTGCAAAACCACTTCTTGCTTGTGTTACAGTAGACAACGCAGGCTGGATCATGAATCCCACAGTAACTAACACAAAGGGGAAACAAAATACATAAGAAATTAATTGCACTGATATGTGACAGAGTTATGAAGAATGACTTGTCAACATTGGTACCTTATTTGGACCAGATCTACGATTATATTAGATTGGATTAGCTTTCCTTTATTCATCCCACATTGGAGAAATTTTGGCTATTACGGCAGCAAAAGGACATAGACAAAGCAACAACTAAATGCAACATATCATTATGAGGAGTCATTATCCACTGTCTAATTCAATATTAATATGAATGTTGTTCAGTTACTCTCATTGTACGCAAGTACCTGCATGCGTGCACAGGGAGGTCCTTGGTGTAGTAGGCATCCTCCTCATCTTCCTCGAAGTTCAACTCAGCCAGTAACTGACTGGCTTTCACCACAGGGTCATCGCCATTTTGAAGGACTCCAACAGCACAAGTAATCTGTGGATGTGAAATTATGAACACAAGTTTAACACAAAGAATAACTTCAATATCGCTGACCAACTCACATTGCCCTGCAGTTCTTTTTCAGGGTGGAAATGAGACTTACAAACTCCTTGAGGTCACAAAAGCCATGAACTCCAGCAACAAAATAGCTTATGGCAACCCAAGTATATTATTGTTTATTTCGCCACATTATATTGTATAGACTAAAAAATTCATTCATCTTGTGCAGAACAAAGAAATCATAGTGAGTTGTGACGAATGAGTATAAACATATTCTATATTTCCTTTTGGATCACATCACTTTGTGAGCTCATCTCTCATTCAACATGACTTTTTGGACGTCGCGTCTGACTTAGTTCTATTGTTCCTTCATACATACTGGCCACAACTTAAGGTTTCGAGATGATGATGAAACGCTTACAGTGACAGCACATACTAACCCTAATAGTATCCGATTATATTTGAAATCGTTGGCTACTCAATGCATTTTTAAAAGTATACCATTATCGTCTCAGTCAAAAATAGATTAAATAAAAAGTCAAGCACTGAATGTCCGCTTATATATTAATATTTGTATTACACACAGGTGGAGGTGAAGCTGCACAACAAATGTGTTAAATTGATGTTCTGCTCGTTTGTTTTGACACTTGCAGTCAGACGTTTGACTGTGAAGCTTTGACACGATGCTAACTTGCTAATTAGCGGGATGCGATCACGCTGAAAGCAGATGGGAGACATGCTAGCACCAAGTGTTAGCTCGGATGTCAACACTGACAATGAAGCGGAGGAGGAGGCGCGGGCAGACCTGGTTTTCCAGCTGACTCTGGGTCTGTCCCTGGGTCTGGCTCGGCAGGGTGAAGTCGGTGAAGTCGTACTCGGAGCCCTGGGTGTCAGCGCCGAGCAACTCGCTCTCCTCGGTGTCCAGGAACGTCAGAGTCTGCGAGCTCGGCCCGTACGCCTCCACGCTCATGTTCGCTCACCCGTTCGTCTTCTAATGGTGGACAAAATATAGCGCTGGTTTCAATAAGACGCGAACGTTGGAGACAGAAAAGTGATAAAATGACCAACAGCGGCGGCGAGAGAAAGACATGGAGGCTCGGTCCGGGCTGCGTTCTGTTTATCTTCTGCGCTTCACTTCGCCCCCGCTCGACTCCTTCCGGGACTGACAATGTAGCCGCAAAAGGAGACGAGGACGCACTTCGAGGGACAATTGGAACACTTTATGCCTTGATCGACTTTATTGCATAACACTTATAGCTTTGAAAGGTAAATAAACGAATGAGCGAATTAAAATAAAATAATATAAAGATTAAAAGCTCACTGATGTCCACAAGGTTTGCTTTACTGTGAGCGAGAGACCACACCAGCTGTTTTACTGTGGGAGGAAACTGGAGTATTGAAAATGGAATACAGTGACTTTATACAAAACCACAATTACATGCATAGAAATTGTATTTATTTGATTGTTTTCGCATGATATCCCTGAGGCAAACTCCACAGACTGATTTGTGTCTTTGAAAATCACATTTTGGTGGCAAATATCAAAAAACCAAAGGGGTAAAAATTGTACGGGAAGTTAAAAAAAATACACACATAAATTACATTATACAATAACTACAGTAAAATAATGTTATTACAGCAACAAACCATGAGTGTGTGACAGTAGTGCTAAAATATTACTGTACATGGAATCACCATAGATTATTCCCACATTATGAAAAGTTCACATCTGTTTTGCATAAGATCAGAGGAAGACACAGTATATTCATTCCAACACACATTTGCGCAAACATGCACATATGGGCTTCATTAACATGTCATTTTCATTCGTCCTGTATTGGACAATCTAGAGTTGCACCAGCATGTCATTTACTGACTCACAGTACATGTTGGGAGTGTTTTTCACACAGGCTATAATTTCCAGTTAAAAAACTGACAGTTTGCTTGGACAAATTGGTCCACGGTGGTTATTTATCTGCGTTCACTTCTTGGTGTTTGTGAAAGCAGAACTTGATGTCTTCCGCCTGCTCGGGTTCATCCAGCAGGTTGAGCATCTCCCTGATGACGACCTGAAGGGCTGTTCCGAGATCCAGGCTGCTGAAGTGTTTCCCGAGAGGCGGCACGTGTATGAAGGCCGCACGGCCGTGTCCAAGGAACAGAGAGGAGTAGTAGGTGTAGTCACATAGGTATCTGTTGAACATACATCTGTTAGCACACTGACCAGAGCTGTGCACTGTTTTCTGAAGTCACAAAGTTAGAATCAAAGTGCAAACAAAACACCAGCTTTACCTTACACACCACGGTGTCCGCTCACAGGTTCATTCACTCTCCAGTGGAACCAAAAAAATGGAGCCTAAAATTAACAGCAGCATTGCTGCGCCTGGACTTTAATATGTTTCTAACAAAGCCCGTGATTTAATAAAGTTCCTACAAGGCGTCCAGAAATAATAATTAGCTTCCTCAGTTTTACGAGGTGTAATGTTAGTGACATTCAGAGAGCAGACCTGCACCAAAACCTAACACTGAGCCCATTATACGCACACCTGAGCTTCCTGTCTATTTTCCACTTACACCTCCAAAGAATCAAGATTTACGCGAGTTCCATTCAAGAGAGTAATCTTGTCCCAGATGTTGCTAAAGCAGTGCCTTTAATTCTTTTCGAGATTGCAGGACGGTTGAGGCTACGGAATGAAACACTGGAGACAAACCTTCCAGCGTCTTTGGATACGGTCACTGGGAGGCCAGGGTGGGATTCTCTGACCCTCCTGCACACCGCCTCCATGTCCAGGACAGAATCGAGGCAGTGAGGGCCATTCTCCACGCAACACTGGGAGTCTGGCGAGAACCTGCAGTTGTCTGGACGTTTGTAGCCTTCATTGCGGCCGCATTGCTCCAGGGTGATTGCCGTCGCAAGTCCAGAGACGCCGACGTGGATCACTAACTGCAGAATCACAGACAGACAAAAAGCTGAGTCAGCATGAGAAGCGTGTTTTAGATGAGACTAGATATTGTGGAAGACCTGTGGCTGGTGCTGCTGCCATAGGGCTGGAATAAGACTCTGTACTGCCCGGTATTCAACAGGCACCTCACAAATGTGAAGATCAGTGGAGTCCCCCAGGCCCAGTCGCTCAAGCTCCTGTGAACAGCAAACAAAACAGGCCTGTTGCAATACTCCACAGCAGCCTCACTCTCAAGACCACATTTCCACGCACTTGGTTTTTGTCTTGGAATCGACTGTGATGCTATTTACATCTATTTTTTAAAGGCTGGAGACATGGTGTTCACCACAAAAAGAGATCCATTTGCAGGCACACACTGACAGCAAGAAATACATGAAATAATTCAAGAAAAACTTGACAAATGGACTGACGCTTCAATTATGTGGATTCTGCTGGACTTGGACTTGGTCTTGACAGGATCTCTGCATTAAAAATAGGTTCCTCCTCCATAAGCATTGGCAAAATCCGTACATAAAAGGTTGAGCTTTATAACTGGACAGTACGCTTGAAGTGATGGTAAAAATTGTGACACTATTATTATCATTACAGTTATTTTACTGTTGTGTGGCATCTGATCTCCACTGGCTATTGAATTACCCCACTACCATGTCTGTATTTACTGCTGTGTACTGTTGGGTGTCACTTTTAAATATTTGGTGTTTGACTTTGCTTTTATATGAAGCACTTTGTGACCATTGTGAGCCTGAAATGTAATATATTAAAATTATATTTTACTGTTATTATTATTGTATTTGGATTAAATTCCGACAGCATAACCACCCCCCAAAAGCAGGTAACACAGCAGTAACACATCAAAGCTCAGTTGAGCTCAGAAAAGCATCTTCCAAAGCCCTTCAAAAAAAAAGCTCAGTATTTACCTGAACTGCCACCCAGCTGGAGTTGACCGCATGCTCTCCGAAGGGCTCAAACCCTGCGGGTCAAACAGGAGGCCGGAGTGAACTGGCTGCAGTTATTAGCAGGTGGAGGTGTCTGTATAAGATGCTGGCGCTTTTATTGAAGGTCTAAAGGTGAATCTGGTTAATAATTGATCTGACAAAGACTTGATGTTTTAGTTCATTCAATCCAGTTCAGCTAAACTAAATATCTAACTATTGTTCCCACGACTGACAGATCTATGTCCCCCAGATGTCTCCAGTTATTCACAAATGTTTTCCCCCAGAATAACTTCACATGAAATCAACAACAGACTACAACAGAGCTGCTCCAGCCAAACACATCAGTGTGTTTGTAAAGCAGCTCTGGCACTCACCTGTGACGACCACCTTCTTCCTGCTTGCCATGTTCCCTCAGTATTTTCTATATTCTTCAGAAGAAGCCTGCTGTACGTCTACTGCTGTAGTATCCCTTCCTCCTCCTCCGCCCCCCTTCTCTTCCTCTTCGTCGTCTTCAGTCACGCTTAAAATAATGTGCCCACAGCGCCACCTTTTGGCCTGGAGCGTGACTAGCAAAGTATTAGCAACACATTTTATGCGAAAAAAATAACTCCATTGTAATGTTTTAGTTTTAGTTTCCAAGTGAATTCAAAGTATCTTAAATCTCCTCACAATTATCACCAGATTTCAGGTATCTTATTCATGATATCATTTCTGTTCTCCACACCTTCCAATGCATCTGCCTCTTTCCTGTTTTCACAAAATTAATTATGTTATATTAATTTATATGCGCTACACCACACGTCTGTCTACTGCGGCATCACATCATTGCATCTTCCTATGACCAAACTAATGAAGGCCATAGAGACATTTCAGAGATATGTTTGGACCCACGCGATTCAGCGTGGCGCTGGTGTTATAAAAAGAAAAACACTGATTCAGGTTATAGATCCAGGCAGCTGATAATAAACCGAGCGAACCTCCTCCCCTCACTGAGGACCGTTCCAAAGCCCCCATGAGTGAACATCTGACCCCCGGCCATCTGTTCCGGTGGAGCTGCTCTGTGGTTTCACCAAACAGCCTCCGCCTGTGAGCATGAGCTTGTGTAAGGGCGTGTCTGAAAACATGTGTGCCCGGTTTGCTGCTCCCAGGAGAGAGGAACCCAAAGCAACAACAAAACCTCAGAGTTTAGCCGGCGACCGTCCTGAAGACAGAGCGAGCGAGGAGCGTTCTACAAGATACTTTTTTTTTCAGTGCGTGCCGTGGTCCACACCCCTGGGTTGTGAAATGACTCACGCGCTCTGGACACTGCACCTAATGTGGCTTCAACCTGGCACACTAGAGGAAATATGCTCTCCAGAGGGCGGAGGTAGAACATGTGACAGGTTTAACCTGTGTCTGCTCCGCTTCACACTCCTTAAATTAGAGAGTCGGCATCCACTCATGTCTCTGAGCCGCACACACATTTCATAAACACCTCCAACAAGCTGCACTGCAGCTCCTCTCTCACGGCACCGAATCCCTCTCCTCCTCAACCCATTCACCTTTTCGCTTCTCCTGCGTCACTTGCTATGTCAGTGTTGCCATGGTTACTAATGATGCCCTTGCAGCTCCGTGGTGCTGATGCAGACAAGCCTTGTTGAGGAGGAGCCTTTGTATCCACTAGAAACCATTGTTATAATAAAATATATTTATGATTCTAGTGAAATATTATATTTATCGCTGTGCATTTTTTTCATTTAATCTTTGAAGCATTACATCTTCATGACTACTGTATATTACTGCATTTACAATCGAGACTAATTTAGAAATAGAAATCTATATCTCTACGCTTATTAATTCATTATTGGCTTTTATTTATTAATGTAAAACTTGAGAGCCACTGTGAAGCCAGAGGACACATTGCTTAGATTCAAGTCGAATTTGATGGATTTGATTCCAGTTGCAGCTGTTTTCCCTTCTCTCCGGGTCAGGGAAAGTCTTACCCAACACTTGTGTTCTTTCACGGATACAATCGGTTGGAGCTTGTCTTTTCCACTTGAGCTGAAGTGCCTGTGTAGTCGGGAACATGTCAGCGAGGCCTGTTCCTCTGCTCTCCCCGCCCAGTCTCTTCTGGCGTCCCGGAGCTTTTTCATTCTATGACATCAAACCACAATGCATTGCACTGTTTGTAGTTTACCTACGAGTCTCCATGGCAACACAGGCTGTCTCGGCCCCTTATTCAAATGGAGCCGGAAACCAACGTCATTTTGGGCCAATCTCAGCGCTCTGAAGTGACATAATGGAATTTTTGGGGCTAGAAAGCGAGTGAGGTCTGGTGCTGCGCATAGCAGTCGTGCCATAAGGGAGAGAGGAGACGCTCAGGCCCGGGGCCCGTCGCCTCCGTTCGACAGAGAGACCCAAGAAGGAAGCGGTTCTCAGGAAGAAGGCTCGTCTGATTTTCTCGCGCTTGGATTTGACGGAAGCGAAAGTGAATGCGTCGCTCCTCGCTCCCTCATGTGAGGGTGTAGCATGGAAACCGCGGTCCACTCTCCCACCTCCATCTACACGCGCAGCACCATGATGAAGAAGGAGATCAACCTCAACCTGAGCGACCAGACCTCCGAGCTGAAGCCGAACCCAGAGGGGCTCCTCAACTCCCCGGACTTGGGGATCCTCAAACTCGCGTCTCCTGACTTGGAGCGCCTCATCATCCAGTCCAACCCAGCGCCGCAGTTCCTCTTCCCGAAGTCCGCCAGCGACGAGCAGGAGTTCGCGGAGGGGTTCGTTAAAGCGCTGGAGGATCTCCACAAGCAGAACCAGCTGACAGAGGCGGGCTGCGTGTCTGTGGACCGACTGGAGCTGCTCGGTTCCGCCAACCAGGTGGGATCCGCCGGGCTTCAGACGACTGACCTCCCGGTGTACACCACCTTAAACGGCTATGCTGCCAGCCCGCTGGGAGGGACCGCCACCATCAACTACCCCACGGACACCGTCCCTTTCCCGCCGCCTCCGCCGCCCCTCAGCGGGCAGCAGCAGGCGGCAGCCGCCGCGGCTCTCACGCGACTCCAGACGGCCGGGATGGTGAAGGACGAGCCGCAGACAGTCCCCGACATGCAGAGCTTCGGTGACAGTCCGCCTCTATCCCCCATCGACATGGACAACCAAGAGCGCATCAAGGCGGAGAGGAAGAAGCTGCGCAACAGGATAGCCGCCTCCAAATGTCGGAAGCGGAAACTGGAGCGGATCTCTCGGTTGGAGGACAAGGTGAAGAGCCTGAAGACCCAGAACACCGAGCTGGCGTCCACGGCCAGCGTCCTCAGAGAGCAAGTCGCCCAGCTCAAGCAGAAGGTGATGAACCATGTCAGCAGTGGATGTCAGCTTCTACCAAACCAGGTCCAAGCTTACTAACGTGTCAGAGACTTCAAGAACTGGAGAAGTATTCTTCAACCCTGCCATGTATTTTCAAAGCCATGTAGCAACCTGCTATCCATGAACTGTCCAGGATAGCGCCTAAGCTGGACAACCTAATACTGGGATGCCTCTGAAGTGCTGCCATCCTTTATGTATTACCAAGCCTTACTTGTTTACAAGCACTTAGCAATGACAAATATATATATATTTTATTTACTGAAAACATTTCCTACTTTTAAGTGTTGTCTTACATATTTTTGTTGCGATGAAACAGAAACACTGCATGTCTTCTAGCCTTTATGTACAGTTAAAATTGTATTTTCCAAGCGTCAAAGTTACATGAATGTATGTGCCTACATTTATTAAAATTCACTACAGTATCGCAGATTGTGTCCCAGTCTGGAAAATGTATGATGATAAAATCCCGAATGGCAGAAGAATGGAAGCTGAATCAAACCATAGATGGTAAAACAGTCTTGAGGACAGAAGAGTATTATTGAAGTGTTGCGCCCTCTGCTGGAGACTTCGGCAAACTACTGCAAGATAATGCAAGGACGCCTTTTTTTCGCCGTTAAAATAAAGAGAAGATTCAATGAAACATGACATTGAGTTTCACTTATATGGTAAACATTTCTCACGCGCAACCCACGATTACGCATATATATAGCGTTCACATTTACAGTGGTTTTCGACGGATGATGATTATACCAAAAATACTTTTAGGATTGGGCCATCCGCATATGTGGATATTAAGTTTACTAACCAATGTCAAGTGATGCTCACCTCTCCAAAGACCTGAGGTAACTTCACCCTTGACTTGATTTGAAAGAACACACTCAAACACCACAAGGCAGCTGCAAGTACGCAAGTGCAAAGATTAATATGTAACTATTAAACTTTTATGTTCACTATATGCCACACCTACCGCATAGTTTGGGTGTCGAAAGCTCTAATTTGAACAGAGGCAATGGAATCTTACCTATGTTCCAAATGCAGCTGCTGTTAAAGCCAGTGCAAATAGCATTTATCTCACTTGTTTATACCCAGACAACAAATGTACTTTGTTTAAACATTTTGGAATAAAAATTATAATAATATATTTGGGTTTTTAAACTGAATTTAACATTTTTTTGTTTAGGTGTGCCTGTTTATAGTGCCATTTTCATTAAATGAAAGTCCTATGACAAATGTTTTCTGTAATCAACCGCCATTTTGACTTGACGTCACTTCCACGCGACTGCCGAGTAAATCATCAGAATAAAATAAACTGGCATTAAGAATTCAGAACGTATATGGTTTTTGTTATGGGAATTATCCAACAGCTATTCTTTAAACATCTACAGATAAATATTTAGGGAAGGAAAAAAATGTCGCGTGTCGTCACTTCCGGTATTTCCATAGCAACCATTATGAGCTAGTCGTCGTCCACAAAACACACCATTTTCCTTTGATATTCACCAGCATTCATTTATATGAAACTTGACACCACACTAGCTATAGCATCGTTGTCTCGGGATTTATTCAGGGCGTTGACATCCACAAAGCATTGACATCGACACATATTTTGGTTAGTATTTCATTTATTGTTCCCTCATTTATCGTAAATCTGGCATTACAGTATTACAGCACAATTCACACATCTAAGACCTGACGGGCAGACAACTCCTATACAAGAGTTAGACAGGGGAGTTAGGAGGACGGATCAGCGTGGCTCTAAGTAGTGACAGGACGCAATAAATAAAGAATAAAAAGCATATGAAGCACTCAGTTTCACAACAGGTAAAATGAAACACCAGCAAACCGTTTCTTGATGAGGCAGCTGAACTGGTAAGTGCTCTCTTTGGCTTACAATGTGATCTCTTTGGGAATGACTTTGAATCCTTTAGCACACGAAATACTACAGAGTTCCGATGTTTAATACAAAGAGCTGGTGCGACCTGTGGATCGCTTAGACACAAAACTAATATTTGAGATCAAGTCGCCGAAAGAAGCTGCCTGTGCACCAACAGACTTTGGAATGTTCACTTATTCGTTCAACCTTCAACTGTAAACACAAGACACTTTCAGTTTCAAATTGGGAAAATATGTGAATACTAGAGAACAATTTCATAGAAAACAGAGAGCACACTCGATACGAAAATCCTCCGGCAACAGTCAAAATTAAAGAGCAATCATCACTAAAAGGCTGCATCCACATTGATCTGCTGAACCTTTGGGTTTAAACTGCATACACGTACAGGAAGTTGTATTCTTTTGCAGAACTGCAAAGATTGATGTTGGGTTGACACTCATGATCATGAGACATGCCACTTGAACAGGGCAGCGGCAGTTTAAATAGCAACAGCAACAGCTAGTTGGAATAAAACAACTCCGGATGATAATCCCTGTTAATGTGCTGAGCTCAATCCCATACTAACTGACCCTGATGAATGACTCACTGAAGTGTCACATGCTCCACTCAAAACATTTGTCTATGTTCCTCTCTTGTTTATCAAATGGATCATGACTTCTCTAAAAGTGAAGCAAAGTTTAAGATGTCTACTTAATGCAGTTCCTCAAACATCTGCTGATCAACAATGGTAGTGTTTTATGCATGTCCAATTTACACACTCCAGCCAGGACATGGAGCCAGCCTGTGTGGATGCAACCAGATAAAATGAAGAGACGTTTCAAGCCTTACAAACTGAAGTCACGTGGATGTAGGTTTACAGTCTCTAACGTAAACAAGCACGGATATATTCTCAACATTTAGGAAATGCATTTCAAGGCTTAACCATCAAAACACTTGGTTTAAAAAGCAAAATCCAGCATGTGACTTTTTGGACGCAGTCTACAGGTTATGAGGTCGTACTGGATGCTAGTGAGATCTCCATAGAAAATAAGGAAAACGGCACAACACTGTAACCTGTCACTCTCCCTCAAACCGTTGGACAGAAACTTGACTGAACTCAGACTAGTAGAACACAACCAACCATAGAGACAACTTTAAATTCAACAACATGCATCTTTGACTAAAGCACAATCTTATAAATCATCATTGTTATATATTAATTTATATAGATTTCAATATGCATCGTAAACTGCATACATTGTGACTTTAAAACATTTATACATTGTTTATCCATTATTGTTCTGCATTTTTTTAAATAAATATTGTCAATAAAAACTAAAAGCATTACTGAGAAAATCAGTTTTTAAAAAAAACTGGAGTAATTCAATCAACACTCTCATAAAAGCAGGAATTAAAAAATAAAATGAAATAAAAATTAAAAAATCTGAAAGGCGGCCAACATTAACTGATAAAAGAAATTGATATGGATTACTAAGACAGACTGTCTATTCATTAAAGAAAGGTCTAACCCCCGTGAGAAACTAAACACTGAAATGGAACGTAGAATCACATGCTCATGCGCAACAAATTAAAAACAGCATCTCTATGCACAGCAACAAACAACTCAGTGTGTCAACATGAAATGGAGCCTAAAGCTTCTCAAGTGAAACGCTGAATTCAATGTGGACTGGGGCTTGTAAAGTTGGACTATTTTCTTGCAAGAACACTGCAAATAAGTTTGATTATCTTCTGATTCCTGGGTTAAGAAAGAGACTTGGTCTGAGAATGAGGTGACAATATTCAGAGGAAGGACAGCTGTCTGAAGTCGACATGAGGATTAGATATTGGGAGCAGCCGCTTTGTGCCTTCGTGACGGCAGTGTTTGTGTTCAACAAGCATGTGTTTGTTCACATTGCGACAAACAGATCAGAGAAAAAAACATAAAAAAAGAAAGAAAAAAAAAGAAATAGGAGGAAGCATGTACTTGAGAAGAGCGGACAGTGAGTGGACGGCTGTGTTTAACAAGCACAATCTTGATGGGACCGCTGTGGCTGCTCGGTGAGCTGTGGTCCTTGTTTGGCTCCGGTGACTGAGGGATCGTTGTTGTCCAGACTCTCGGACATTCTCTCGCAGATTATGTCCACCAGCCGCTCGAACGTCTGCTTCACGTTGATGTTGTCTTTAGCACTCGCTTCAAAGTGTTCAAAACCTGTCGGGAGAAGGGGGAGAGGAGCGTTTGTGTTGCAGTTAAAGGAGCCCTCACGTGACTTCAGTACAGTACACAGTTCACTGCTGAACTCATTTGTCAGGTGAGGGCATTTCTGCCAGCTACTGCAGTGATGAGGAACAGTTAGAATGAGCTGAAATGTTTGCTTTTAACAAGACAAAACCTTGCTGACTACATAAGACACTCAATTTGATAAGACTGCACTCAGCCACAAATGAAACTTCATCAAAAAAGAGGAAATTAAGAAAAGAACAACCATTAACTGCACACTAGTCGCTGCACTTCCACATGCACTGAACACATGCTGCCATCTCAAGCACAAGTGTCAGACTAAAATGTCACTACGAATGCAACCCTCAGAATTCTAAATAAACTGTGACACACCAACAGTCCATGGTTATGATTCTGCTGAACCCATCAAATAGATCCAAAGCACATGAGCAAAGAAACTCAAGAGTTTGGCTCTAACCAGCTTAGCATCAAAATAAAACAACATCAGATCAGGTGACGAGCAGATGCAAATAAAAGAACACAAACAAGTTTGTGAGATTAACAAAAATGTTGTGTCATTCAAACCAAACTTACCCAGCTGTTCTGACAGCTGTCGCCCTCTTTCCGTAGCCACCACTCGCTCATCCTCCATGTCACATTTGTTTCCCACTAACAAGACCTGGGCATTGTCCCACGAGTACGTTTTAATCTGTGTCGACCTGTTGGTGAAAACAAGGGACAGATAATGGATTGACTAAATCCCCTTTAGTTCTTTAGCTTACAGGATGGTTGTAGTCGGTGAAACAGTGACATATCTTCCTGTGCTCAAGAGAGCCTTATATAGCTTGACAGGGACAATGCATGGACCTCACAAAGCGCTACAATCTAGGAACCATTTTGTAACATGTAAGGCTGTGATCTATGTTCAAGAGTCGTGAATAATTCTGTGTCACAAGGTTTGGATCTGAACAGTAATTCAGTAAGATCAAGCCATTAATGTAAATTCATTGGCCTTGTGATTTCTATCATAAAGATGAATGTTTTTATTAATACATTTTTGGTTCATACTGTAATACTTTCATTATTTTCTGGGAAAATCAGCAGAGTCAACAATGTGCCACTGAAGTTGGCATAAAGACATTAGTTTTTGCCTCATATGCTGTGGTTTTGAAGACAAACACACATCCCTTCTGTTCAAATACTTGTACATGTCCACCATAACTCAAATAAGTTGCTAAACTATATAATGGTCCCTAGTAAAGCTATAGCACCAATCTCTACATACAACGTTAAGAAAAAGTCAGGAGACATTATGGCAGAGCATTAAGACAGGGTGGTTCACCAGCCATCCGAAACGTTTGCTCTCACCAGTCTTGCACAGCATTGAAGGAGTCCTCATTTGTGATGTCATACATGAGTATGAAGCCCATCGCTCCTCTATAGTAGGCTGTTGTGATTGTCCTGTAGCGCTCCTGGCCAGCAGTGTCCTACAAAAACACACATCATTTAGTTTGTGTGGGCTTCTGAGCAGTTAGTAGTGTCCCAGGTCATGCCTGGCCTCACAGCTACCTGAGCTGAGTAGAGAACATCAAATATTAAACCGGTGTTGAAGCAGGACTCTAAACTACATTTTTTTTCCAAAGTAAGAGTACTAGATCGGCAGGCAGAATGCAAAGGTTCTAGTTTAAATCAGCCTTGCAGTTTATTATATACTGAAGAGAGTAGTGGCAGGTCAATGTTGATATATGTTAAGAACATTTCAGCACTGCAGTTGTGTGGCAGGTGGAGTGTGTGTGTGTGTGTGTGTGGTGCGTGGAGTCAGTGAAAGAGGCCTCTCTTAAAAAAAAAAACAAAAAAAAAAAAACACACACACAAGCGCTTGCACTTAGTCCCACACTGCAGTGTTACGTTTGTGTAATTACAGCCCCTTGTGTGGCGCTCCTCTTGCTAAGAACACTTCAAGGGTATTGGCATTACACAGCAGATGAAGTCATTGTTGGAATTGAAGGGGTGATTTTAAACAGATGGCAATGATCAAAGGCAGCGATAAGATATGTTTTATTCAGAGATGAATCTGCCCTGGGAAACACATCTGCATGCATCCCAGCTCTCCGGTCCTCACCCAGATCTGCAGTTTTATCCTCTTGTCGTTCCTGTAGATTGTCTTCACCTTGAAGTCGATGCCTACTGTGCTCACGAATGCTGGCGTGAATGAGTCATCTGCATAGCGAAAAAGGAAGGAGGTCTTTCCTACACTGCTGTTGCCAATGATGAGGATTTTAAACATGTAGTCAAAGTTTTGGTCCGATGACTCCTTCTGTCCATATGTAGCATTCGCAGACGCCATCTAGACAAGGAGAAACAGAAGAATGAACAATAGTACATATAATCGAGCATCACTTTGCTTACAGCGACAAACGGAGCGCTAGTTACACCTTCTTATTCAGCACCAAGTGCTGGGGCAAGCACAAACTAAGGCTTGATGTCCATGGTGTTTGAGAAATGACATTTATGAAAGGAATTGCGTATCAGTTCCTTCATTATTTCAATTTTTCACATGCAACTGACTGACCGGTTCGTGGACAGAAATGACTGGAAAAATGAAATCGTGGTCACATGACTCAAGCTTCTTCATTATCAGATACCGCACGAAGGTTGTGCTTATGATCAGTGAATTTGAACACAATTATGTGAGTGCACAGAACAGCTGTATTCTAATGTTCTTTCCAGATTGAACAGGATAATTCCAGGTAAAAGAATTACAGCATATCTGTCCACTCTGTCAATGTATGTGAAATAACTTGCGTGCACCTGCTAAGACAGGATGGGGCACAAAACAATTAGGTAGAGGCCACCGCTTTCGTAGGACATTAAATATTCATTACATTATTGAGGGCAGCCCTCTCCCCTGCTGGACTCAAGTAAGACTCTGTCTCAGACCAACTGTGACTGAAGAGGCGAGGAAAGACTAAGAAGAATGTCTGCTGAAAACGATAAATTTCTACTACACATAATTTAAGATGTATTTTATTAATGCAAACTTAATACAGTGTTGAACAGGGATTTAATACGGATTTAAAACGATTTTCTGGCATAAGTGTGGGAAGGTTTATTCTACATGTTAACCAAGCTGCACAGCATCGCAGCATAATACATGATTGTAACATGGTACTGCAAACGAGGCAGATAACACGGAGCCGATATTGTCATATCAGTGTCACATCGTTCGATCATATTTGACTTGGGACAGATCGGGTCACCAGACTGACGTGACGTGCCTCCCTGCGAACTCATTCGGGAGGAATATTTAAAGATGTAAACCGTTTAGCCAAGAGGCTGATTCAACAGCAGCAGCCAATAACAAAAGACGGCCTGGAGTGTTTCCACTTAATGTCAATAATACTGGTAGGACGAGGACTGCTCTCACAAGATGAAGGGGGCGGAAGTACCAGGGCTTAGCGAGCTAAGCATCAGCTCAGCCGCGCCTGCTCAGAGATGCATTCGATTGGGCTGGGTATGTCGCACAAACGAACCAAGCAGATGCTTAAAAAGCAGACTACAGAGCACACGGGATGCGGGGAACCGTTGAAGAATATAGCGGTTTCTGGAACCAGCGTCCTCATGACGTCGACGCAGGGATAGCAGAGGTTAGCTCGGTTAGTATCGGTGCGGACAGTGATGCAAAAGCAGAATACAAAACACAAACACACGATACAAAAACGCAAGTCCAGCCAAAATATCGCGGTGTGGCATTACTAGGACCAACACATCCTGAATATTCGGTGATAAACAGAAGCGCTTTACAGGAGTGGCAGTGCTAGCAACGCATCCCAGCTATGTCAAATGAAGGTTACTCTTCCCCAATTAACCCTCTTATTGCGACAATACTCGAGCGAAAATAACCGAGAACGTTCTAACTGTCCACTCGCTGCTTTTGGCACGGAAATATCAAACGGGTTTTACCGTTAAAAGTGTGTTTCCTCGGCCTCGCTGCTGCGGCTAACACACTGTCCAGCTATGCACCTGCAGTCGCCCGTGCGCTTCTTGATTGACGGCTTCGGCGTAAGCGAGTGCACACGCGATGTAAGAATGATTGGCAGTGATCCTCGCCAACCAGAGGGAGGCAGCTGGTCGCATCACCCCGCCCACTTACTGTTATTTGAGGTGTGTCTCTTTATTTGGATTTTAAACGGTATTTAAGGTTAAGTTTAGACATTTATTTTAGTGTGAACAAATATCTGTCCCTCTCTTTTCTTTCTGTGCACTTTAAAGAACCACCAAAACATGTAAAAAAAACAAACAAAAAACAACTATAAATTAAAATGGTTCGTTCAAGTTGGAACGTTCCACCTGGATCTCTTAAATTTCTGCCACACACTAGATTTAGACATTATTTTAAAATTTTAATTAATACATTATATTGTCCTTTCCACCCCCCAAAAAACTGTAACTACGCATTTTCTTTTGTAATTTCATCTCATATTTATTTATTTTATCTCATATTTATTTATTTTTGGACATATAGTTTTTGTTTTTGGAAACCGGAGGCCTCAGACCGAAATTTCGTTGCCATAATATCGTGATATGTTAATGTGCAATGACAATGAAGAAAGTCTTCCCATATATATGTTCAGTTACTATCTTTAAACTACATAATATGCTGACGCTGAGATTCAATATCAGCAAGATTTTTACTATGTCAAAGCACATACGTACAATCATGTTTTCATACTATTATAGTTGTTTGATAACGTTTAATACTATCAGTCATTCAAGAGTGTATTTTGTTACAGACGCACAAGACGATGCAGAGGTTTTTCTTTCTTTATTATTGAGGCATACAGTTCTAGTTGGACAGAAGGCTAACACACCTGCAGTTAAACAGCAGAGATCGGATTGTCATAGCTGAAGTAATAGTTGTTAACCCTTATTTTTGAAGACATGAATACCGATAGTGGATGACTGTCGAGGTCAGGTGAATATTTTGTAAATAAGACGTCTCAGATGAAACAAAGGGAGACATGGAAGAAGCTGCAGGGATCCAAATCATGGAACTCTGTCACAAAACCATAGAGAAGAAACATGAAATGTTGTGTAAGTGCAGACACAAACTGTGACAAGGAAATAATCCGAGTAATGTCAAGAATCATTCTCATTTTTGCATTAAACATAAGAACTAACCCTTGACTGGAAAACAATCCCATTATTTTGACAGATAATACAGCAACAATAAATAAAATGTACATGAAGCACTGTGAGGAAAATGTACAAGATAGAACACACCCAGAGACTGAGTCTTTGCATGTTGTGCTGGTCAAGCAGTTCAAAAATAGTCCTTAGTTCGAAGGCAGTCTTATTTGAGTGTCTTGTGCTGTTAATGGCTACAAAATAAAAGATTGCACATGTTTAACTCCAGCATGTCAGTGAACACAACACATCCAAAAAAAAAATCTCCGTTTAAGAATAAGGCATCAAAATAATATCTTAGTTGGTTTACAGACAAACACGATTGTTTCATGTAATAAAGTTAGTTTCTCCACCGGCTGAATTTTTATTTTGGAAATATTCTCTCTATGATTGAAATCTTGCCGCTAAAGTCATGCATCACAAAACCTCATCACTTATATTTACAGTCACTTATTTAGAAAAAAAAAATCAGCTCCAACCTCAAAGACCTGCAGAATTCCAGGCCGGGGAATTCGACTTCACATCCAGGCCATTATTCAACAGAAAAACAGCAAAACAGTCACATTAAACATGTTTTAACTGTACTGGAAGTGCAGAACTATAAAAGTACCATACAAAGTGCTTTGGTTTTTTTTTTTTTGTTTTTAGCAAAAAAAAAGTCAACACAGTAAATCACCCACGCAAACTCAAACCACCGTTTTAAGACATTTTCAGTTACTGTATGAACAGGAGTTATAAAATTGCTAGGAACAGAGACAGAAACGTCAGATTGGCACGCGGGTGCTACAATCAACCAACTTTGTCAGTCACTGATGGAAAGTAGCCAGTGGCAAAATGGAAATTACAGTACAGGGTGTGTCATGCTTGCTTGGCACTTGTTTTGTCATCGACTTATGTCCCTGTGGAGAGAAAACTATTGATCTGTGACGGATGAAACATGTCTGTCATAGGAAACGGTCTCTTGAAATCCTTTTAACAGCTACAGTGATCCTGAAAATTTGCATGACCCTGACCTTATTAGTCCACAAGCAATTTCGGTTTCACAGAGCATTTAGCCATTCAGACAGATAGGAGAGTGCTTTTTGTCATTTAATGTTTCATTCATGTCTTTGCTGGCTGCTTTACAGTTTTATAAGAGAAGCTTTAGAGGAGCTAACATTTCGCATCAAGCCCTTAGAAATCCAAATAAGAACCCTCAAGGAACAAAACCTAGATCTAAACAGATAATAATCAAAAGCATACGTGGAAGCTGGGTGATATTTCTTTTGTACGAAAGCACTTAAATTGGGCATAAAACGTCGGTGCAAGTTCCATTTCCAAACGCTAGATGGCGACATGTACTCAACGCGCATCACTGGCTGTTGGTACTACGGCGGTTCCGATTGTATAGTTAAAGAAGAACAGGAGAAAAAATAAGATTAGAATAAAATAGTAAAGAGGTGCTACATGTACATCAATATTTTCTTTTTGCAGGTGTCCTACTTTTATATTTGATGGTTTACAGAGACTAAAATAAATAAGCAAATAAAACAAAACTCAATTCTTATCACTGACTGATTTGGCAAAGCGGACTCACCGGGCTTCCTTCACTCTCCTGACAAGTGCATATGTGAATGTTCTCAGTCATACAGGTCAACTTAGGTCCAAGGGCTCTCTTTAACTCTTAGACGAAACTTAGAAAGAGGAAGACAGTTCTTTGTCATACATGTAATGGGTTCTTCGAGAGTCTCTGCCGAACATCCTTGGTGCATCTCATTGAAGGACAAACACAAAGGTCTGGTCAGGAACTTCTCTCTGCGACCAGGATGTTTCTCAAAGTCTCTCCTTCCTCTTCAGTGCAACAAGTGCTGTGTAACATTGCAGACTTTTTTAGCTCCTCCCACACCTACACCCTCCACTGAGGCTTGTACCGCCGCGTCTGCAGAGGCATAGGTGGCGGTGTTTGGAGATGAAGGGTGTGACAGTGTATGAGGCACAGAAATTAAGTGAAATAAATGAAAAAAGTAAAGGCCAAAAATAAGAATTGATGGACGCTATGTGCCAAGTCTCAAGTGCGTAGCACCAGAAACACCTTCATGGTCTCCTTCTTCGTCCCCCGCTAATCTTTTATCTGAGTCTAAGGAAAATGTTCTGGTGGCATCACCGGAGACGATTTTGGGCAGCAGATGGATCGGTGCCGACGAAGCATCGTATCCACTGTCAGGATCCACTCTGGAATGTTCAGATGCTGGACTAGTGCTACATCTCTCAGCGGGGGGACTTTCTGTGTCCGACTCTCCTTCCTCTTCCAACGTCAGCTCGAACTGGAACTTGTCTGTGGAGAGTCCCGATGCTTCCCCGGCAAGGCCGCCCTCCTCCTGGTCTTTGAGATTGGGTGATGGGCTGTGAGGGATCATGCTCTGGTACCACTCTCTGTTATCCTCCAGGGTGTCAAGGATCTCTTGTGCATCTGGGTGAACAAGGTCGGCCCAGGTCTCCCAGAGGGGATGGACGATGTAGTCAATGAAGCCCACCTGAAGAGAAGGGAAGATAAGACGGCGTCAGAAGAAAATCCTTCACACACATTTTTTATTTCATTTCAATTCAAAAGTCAATTGTGGGCCACACAATAAATGATTGTGGGTTAAATGTGGCCCCCGGGCCTTGAGTTTGACACATGATCTAGCACATCTACACCAGAGGACAGGGATAGCAAAAATTTTATAGGAAAGTATCTTCATTTGTGAAGTCATTTTGGACAAAGTACCCCAAAGTATGTGTACAGATTCAATTTAGATTCACTATATATCAAAACATTCATACATGAAAAAGTGAGGTGTTGTTGTTGAGGGGTCATAAGGTTGTATGGTTGTATGGTAAGAACAAGAAACATGATCAGAACTCATTACCTGGTTCTTCTCTATGGAGGCGTTGTGCTTGTCACACATGGGACTGATCTCCATGCCCTTGTCTCTCTCGCGGTCACCTTGGGTGAAGAACTCCACCATGATGCGGTCCGTCCACTTCCGGTACAGCTCCAGTGGCTTGGTGGGGTTACTTAAGTCCGCACAGTGAACCATGTTCTGGAGGACCTGCAGGAGATCAAAAGAAGTGAATGCTACCAAACATGACAGTGATTCACTTAAACAAATGTTTAAAAAACAGTGTGGGTGACTGTGAATGACCAGCGGAGGGTTTTACCTGTATGCGGTCTGAGTAGTTGTCCAATAGAAGAACTCCTAAACTCGTGACTTTCTTGGTCTCCACCATCGTCTTCAGATCCGCCAGCAGGTTCATGTGTTTGGACATATCCGTGGCTAGCACCTGCACAGTCCGAGGTAAGATTTGGAGAAAAATCCGGCCGAGATTTGGTCGTGCACCGAGGGGTTCTTACCATGTCGATCACCATTTTACGCAGTGACTGTCTCTGTTTTTTGCTGAGGTTTTGGAAGATGTCACAGTTGTCCTCCTGCAGGAGCTTAAAGCCGACGGCCAAGTGATGATTCTCCAACACCGACGAGTCATTATACATCAGGGCCAGCTCTGAGTCTAAAAATAAAACAGGAGAACATATGTTACTCAAGTGCCTTTTTTCCAATCCATAACAGATGACCAAAAAAACTCACTGGTGTTGATGAGAAACTGATTGGAAACACCGGGATGGTCCACGTCATGGATGGCACTGGCGAACAGCGCAGCAAGGATCTCCAGGTCGGTGAACACAGCCTTGAACCGACACAAAGACATGAGGTCAGCTCACCATCTTAAGAAGTCAGGAACAGCAGTTGGACCAGGCGTCACCTCGAGCGCCGGCGTGGACAGCAGGACGTGTGTGGACTGGACCACGTCGGCTGCATGGATGTTGTTGTGATAAGCCACGTCAGCATGATAGTGATCCTCCAGTGTCATCATGAAGGTGATGAAGGTGTCGGCTGGTATCTTGAAAGACTTGAGAAGGTCACGCTCCTTCAGAGGAAGACAGACCATGATTAACCGTTCCAAATAAACTTGGGAGTGACGTGGTGCGGTTACCTGGAAGATGGTGTACATGGTGACCGTCAGCGGCCGGCTTCCAGAATATTCAGAGATCTTAAAGATGTCGATGCCCCATCTGTTTATGTCCTCTAACTCCTGCCGGAGAACGGACGCATCATTAGGCTCCCAGAACATAAAAACATCTGCTGCAATAAAACGCCGTCATCGCACCCTGGCGAGGAGACCTTCCTGACTGGCGGTGACTCCAAAGCGAGGGATGGTGGAGGGTGCGAGACTTGGACTGTGAGTGGCCTTCTTGACTCCGCTGATTTGAGACATGGGCCGCTTTTTCTTGTCCTTCTCCTTCGCTGGTGTAGACAGGATGTCCATGTCATGCTGTTTCTCTGTTGGACGAAAGAGACGAGGTGAGTTCACGGCCATTTTACTTGTAGGAGTCACAGCAAGCCAGGCGCTTTACCCAAGAAGGTGCTGGAGATGAACTCGGAGACTTGGTTCCCTGAACGGCTGGTTTCTGAAAGTTGGGTGAGCTCTCGGTTCAGCATCCTCTTGAACTGGAGAGACAGCACATTCACTTACACTTGGACCGACTAAAGATCTACTGTTGTCAGACTGGAAAAAACAATCTCCACAAAATTATCATTACTACAGCAATAAGGACTGATACTTGTTAGAAACTTTTTTTTTTAAGTGATCCATTCATGCTTCCGACAAAGCTCAACAGCAGCGCCATTCAAACCAGCAACATGTGAGCAGAAGTGTGCCCTCCCACTGCACTCCTTACCTGAATGAACATCCACGACACAGTGATGAAATAACTCACTTCTGGCATTTCAGCGCAAAAATGAGCAGCGGTGCTAAAATTAAACTGAGTTCCTAGTGATCCCGATGAGTTCTGCCTAAACGGACAGCAGGAACACGTTGTGCTCTCATGCTGCAGGACGGTCCACGAGTGCCCGTGCGATGGAACAGCTCAAACTGATGAAGAGGAATGAGAATCAAAGGTCCACATCAGGAAGATCGAGGGGGTCCACAGCTGAATGCTGTCAGATGTGAGGATGCGAAGCGCTCAGTCTCCCTTCGACTCTCCCTCATTCACTCAGTTACTGCTTTCTCCAGTGTGTGTGTAAACATTGTCTACTCTAATCCACGCCTCCCTCCAAAAATGTCTAAGAATAGCGGCCAACTGGAAGCCTCCTAGTGCAGAGGATGGGGGAGACGCTGGGTCCTCATTGGCCGGCCGATACACAAAGTGGGCAGGGCCGAGCGTGTTGGGGGTGGAGGCTGACAGACACACCATGTGCACCAAGTTTGAAGAGAATATGAAGAAAACGCTTTGAATGAATGGGGTGGGGGTTCATTCATAGAGCCAAAAATAAAAAGAGTACATCATGTACCACTATGATGTGGGACTTGGACCATTATGGGAACCTGAAAAAAAAAGATGCTGAGGGAGCCTTGGGGCAGACTTCCTGTCTTACTAATTTTGAACACAAACAGGAACCCTAAAATAGCTCCACAATATATGATGCTGACCAGTATAATTACACAAACGGACACACAGAGTATTGTATTTATTTCACAATGAATCAGGTCTCACTAAGGGGTTGGACAGCCTTCCTTTCTTTTAAAATCCCTCCCGATTTGTTAGGAACTCAGCAAGGTGAAGACAAGGACAATTCATGGTTGAGACAGACTGAAGAAATAAACACCTATTCAACCTTAAAGTCATAATCCACCTCTCACAGAGCACTTGTAAACACCCACCATAGGACACGTTCCAGCAATACTCTTCATTACTGTAACTCCTACACTTGTAGAGAAGTGTTTTCTGCGTCTAAAATCACATATAACTTCCCGTATTCCAGCCTAAGTCTATAAGTAAGAGGCTTCCTGAATGGAAAAGTGATTTATGATGCTTCATCTTTGGAATGTTGCCTTGCAGAAGCCTGCAACCGGTGCGAACACAGGAAATGTTTTAGTCAGTTTTGATGACTTATCTGATGAATGCCTGCCCTGTTCACAGAATGAATCCCAGTCTTGAGTCTGTTAAACGTGGAAAAATGCTGAGTAAGCACTATCTATTTGAACGTCAATATATAAAATGTTTTCTTAAAGCGCAACCTCGCCCCGCACTAAAAAGTGTGGCGTAGAAATAACAACATTCATCTGAATTCATGTGGACATCCGTCAGCAGCCCAGATGTGTTTTGTGGGCGACGCTTTCAAGGACATAATTGAGCTCAACCTTCAGGTCAATGAGACTGGCTCTCGCCAGCCATGTGCCTGCCATTGTGTCCAAGTGCCAACATTGATAATTGTTCCCCAAAGACTTCAGCTCATCGACTGATCTGCAGTAGTACGGGGGGTTCGCCGCCCACGAATCTCCGCCCGCAGCCACGTGAGCGCTTTACGGCGTCGCTAACCAGGCAGGATCCAACAAGAGGCAATTTTAATGTCAGAAACTCGCGAGTGTATATGTGACATGCAGGGGTGTGTTTGTAAGAGGAGCACGTGTCTGCTGCGTGGGCGGGATAATCACGGAAGCACATGAGAGCAGAGCAGGGCCCTGAGCAAAGGAGGAGGGGATGCAAGTGAGGACGATGGATGGGGGGATGCCGTTTCATTTTCACCACTCACTACCTCATTCACATTTTTCTGCACATGAGTGGGGGGATGGGAGAGTCTCCTTTGCATCTGCAAGCATTATACCATCCCGCTCATTCATAGAGTCTTCAGTCAGCGGAGAATGAGACTCGCTTCATAATTCCGCTGACGGACCAGCGAGCTCTCGCTTCCATTTAGGCTCCAAGAAAACCGAGAGGAGGAGCCGTCATTTACTTGCGTACTAACAGGAGAGTCCTGAACTTTGATATTCCACGCCTATTAATGGTCATTTCTTATGTGGAAATGTCAAGTTGTTGACTTACTATATATGATTTTAAAGTGGTGTAACAGTATTTTAAAAGATAAATATTACATGCAATAGCGTGGTATCTGCACTGACTACCTTTTAATTTAGCTGAGCTGAATGTAGCATCAATGCTAAAATCCTGTTTGCTATACTGACTGATGAAAAATAAAAAACGTAAACTCCATATAGGGAAATGAGATTAAAAAACCCACAAAACCTACAGTAATACTGTTTTTTTTAAATGAAGTAGTTTAAAATTAATTATGAAACAGAAGAGAATGTAGATTTTAGTAGATGAAATAAATATCTATATAAAAACATAATAAAAATGAATGCAATTTTGAATTCATATTTGAATGGCAATTGTATATTATATTAGGTGAATGCCCCCCAATAAAAAACATGTTTTACTCTTTCTTTCTTGAGCATTGATATGGAAACCCAAATAGTAGTATAATTCAGATCACTAGAGTTGGAGTTAAACAAATTATAATGATCCAAACATAGGTCACACGTTGCATGTTCATGCCACAGTACCTTGTTTGAGGCCATTTCGCTGACGGAGTGTCGAGTCTTCAGGGTCTCCAGTTGCTCCAGACACCAGTCGAGTTCGTCCAGAGTCTCTATGGCCAGCTGCTGGTGAGGCTCCTCTGTGAGGAACAAATTTGAGCGTTATGACCCCCGGAACAACCAGTGATGCACTCATATAATGATAATAATACGATGAGTCCTTTATGATAGCGACCTGCGAGACTGGGCTTGCACATCGATGGAGGATTACTGCCCGAGGAGCGGGTCCTGGAGAGAGAAACAAAACTCACGGTGAGATTTTGACTTATAGCGCGGCGATAGCTGGACACGTACTTGCTTGCCGGGCGGTCTTGCTGTCCCGTTATGACAGCAAAGTTGCTTCGGACCGTCCTCAGGCTGGCCAAGACCTGGATCAAGTGTGAGAAAAATTTTTGGTCTCAAAATGGAGGAGGGATGTTTCCGTCTGAGTTTGCGAAACTTGCTTGTGTCACATGAAATTTCTTATTCAATCAACATGGCCCCTGACAATTTCACCCATTTTAAGGATGTAAGTTCAGGCTTAGTAAGCCACCTGGCTCAGCCTCCTAGCGGAATTCTAGATGGCGCTATTCAGTCG
The DNA here is from genome assembly GCF_027744825.2 of Synchiropus splendidus. Lineage (NCBI taxonomy): Eukaryota > Metazoa > Chordata > Actinopteri > Syngnathiformes > Callionymidae > Synchiropus > Synchiropus splendidus. Next base: position 8,831,628 of record NC_071346.1, on the reverse strand, counting down.
AGTCACTGATTAGAAGTGTGCTTATGCAGGAAAGGAGTGGTGAGGCACAAGCTCTGTTTCTCTGCAGCAGTGTTTGGTGTCCAAACCTGATACATGCGGGAGCTTTATTATCCAGCATGCGGAGTGAAACAACATGATCCAGCAGTATTGGATTCAGCTCTTCTTTCATTGTAATGTGAGCACAACTGTGACGCACATGCGACGCACAAGCCGGGCGATGCCGGTGGGATCTCTGACCCTGGACCGGGGCCAACATCATGCTGAGGGGCTTTTTTTTTGTTCAACCAAAAAAGCTTTAACAAAATCTGGAGTTCATTATCTCTGGTGAGACTTGTTTTTCCTCCAGAAACAAATTAACTTGGTTCCTGGAGCATCTGATAAACCGATTGGACAACATAAAGTTGACACTCTGGAGTCATTTTGGAGGACTCACCTGCGCAAACGGGGTGACAATCATGTCTTCTGTGTGACTGAAACACAAAAGGCAAAACTGCGAGTCAGAAAAGTAGATTAACCACTGAAAACACCCTGGCGTGCTTTTATAACCCCAAAATTAGACAGAAAAAAAGAAACAAAAAGCAGATATGTCTGAAGAATAAAAGTTCACTGCAAATATTAAAAGCATTTTTCAACCAAGAATAATTTCATGAATGCATCAGCAACCTTTAAAAAAAAACATTGTATTAGTGATCTCTTAAATTGTATTTCTGAACCAGAAAAGTATTTCTAAAAATACACTTTTTTACATTCTCCTCCGTTGGGTTTTGTGACTGAAATGCTTTCAGTTTCCGACCCTTTATAATCTCTGATTTGGTCTTGTAGTGTTTCCAAAGCAATATGATTCCGGATCATTTTGTAAATGTAGTAACCACAAATGTGAAAAATAGAAAAAAAACAGAATAAATAAAGGTAAGATAAAATATTTCAATATATGCCATTTTAAATATATAATAAATAATGTAAGCATAGTACCAAGACATTGAAGTTGAAACTAATCATAAAACTCAACCTTTCAGATGCAGTATCTAAATATCTTTGTTTTAATAGAATTGTTATGCTCACATGTCAAAAAGAAAACTCACCTTTGATTTCTATTAAAGTAACCATCAGATATGGCAATCTAAACCACCAATGCAAAAAAACCTTTGCTGAGCAAGAATTCTTTTTTTTTTTTTTTTTTAAAGATCCAGCCATCTGGTTGCTTTAATGTGCCTTTAGCTGAGGTGAGACTAAAGTAAGAAGCTGTAAATGTGTCATTCTTAATGAGCAAGAAAACATTTCACCTTTGAAAATTAAGTAACTATGTTGCATTACCCTCAATAAAAAAAAGAGAGAACCTCATTCTAAAAAACATCAAATCCTCTTACGGACATTACAGACATGATAACAGAAACAAAAGTCATGCACTTTGTCTGGTACAGAAGGTGAGAGTGATCAAACCAGGGTGGACGGGGAGTTGGGCAATAAGAACTGGAACATACAAAACCAAAAAACAAACAAAGCATGTTATTGTTCATGACGTCTGTTTCAGAGTCACATGCACAAAAAAGAGGTGTTTTGGGGGTTTAACAGGGTCACGGGTGACTTTATTTTTAGTGGTGTTGGTCAGGAGGGAGTAGTGGGAAACAGCCGTGGAGGGAGAGCGTGAGAGGGCTTTAGGGGAAAAGTGTTTTTTATCTTGTTTAATTTCGTCATGTTGTTCTCACCGAGGATTCAACCAGTTGACTTCCCAGTGCTTCAAGCTTTCTTCCCTTCAAAACACACAGTGGATGATGAGACCGGGGACTTTTGATTTAACAACGATCTTCTGGAGTGGGAGCGGAGTTGGGGAAAGGCTTATGAATATCGGCTTACTTTTTCATGACTTGTTAGAAACAGTGGCCACACAGATGGATCTATATGATGGCTTTAACTGAAGGCAAGCTAAGTGGGGGTCATCACAGCAAGACACAAAAACTACACGAGAAAGCACCCACTAAAATTGGAAATGAAATACAAGAATTGATCAGAGACAAAAACAGGCTCGAGTTAGGCATTATTCAAACATAGAGACGTTCTACTATTCAGGTGCCAAAACATGAAGCAGTGATCTGTACTTATTAAGAGAGTCCAATGAGAGGGGAAAGTCAAATAACATTCATGACCTCAAGGAAGGAAAAGCATTGTTAAAGTAGCAGTATTTAGATGTAAAGATGTCGAAACAAATAACTCATCTGGGGATTGTTACCTCAGCTGACTGGGGTCCATGTAGACCTCTTCAAGATGAGCCACTAAGTCGACCTTTTATATTACCTTGGGGTCAGCAGAGGCCAAAGAAGTCCTCCGAAGCGAATACCACTTTCTATCACGACCAACACTTGCCAAGCATGAACCCTGCTGAAGAAGGCAGGCCACTAATGTGAACCTGCCACTGCAGACCAGGAGCTCCCGTTCAGATCTTTGTTGTGACACAAAAAAGCACTTTCTCTTTAGATCTATTAGTTGATAATCCACCATTCGGAGGAGAGCAGCAGTTTCAAAGTGTGCATTAAAGGACATGTGAAGACATTACACGGTCAAAAAGCAAAGCGATCTGACATAGAAGAAGTCACTAAAGAGTAAATATAAAGAGCTGAAGGCTTATAATCCATCTTTAAAGCAACCCCCGACGAAACTAAAGAAGTCTAAGGTCACCTTTGTTTATGATTAGAACATTAAAAATGTGAGTTGAAAAAAACAGCTTGATGCAATGTTAGAATTGTGAAGTCATTCTACAAGCAAGTGCGTGAGCACTCAATTCATTTGAATGAAATGTATGAAAAGTTAACCACCGATCCATTTCACTGTTGATGTCGGCCGATCACTTACAGGTCACTTGCAGAGGAGGGGTTTCTGGACGGGCCTTTGGGTGAGAGGTCAAAGTCTGAGTCCGAGCGGTAGAGGAAGGACTCCCGCCGCTGGCTGTGAGAGAAGTTGGCCTGCAGCACCAGACCAGAACCAGGACTGGCCTGGGGATCCAGAGGACTGCGGCCCACTGACAGTCCATTCTCCACATCGAAGCTAAGACAAGAGAAAGGGAGTTCTGAAGTCAGTTCAAGTCACATCAAAAATAGAATCACTCCCTGCTGCAAACAAGCAAAACCAGGCACACACTCTAGAGTTTCTGGTGGATGGAGGAGCTCTGAACTGTCCCGTGGAGACATAAAACATCTATTTGGACTCCATGATTCAGCTCTTATAGTCAAGGACAAGGTAGCGGGAAAGAAGTCAAGCACTCAGTCACGCGTAGACAGTGGAGAAAAATGAGCATTTAATTTAGACTTGCTAAACAATGGGGATTTATGGAAATATAAATACACTGAAAAACACAATGAAGAGGTGTTGAAAGCTGGCAGGAATAAATCAACTCTATTTCTGGCCTTGGTGTGTGAAAGACCTGGCAACTGCCGCTGAACTGATCAGCGTGATAACAGACACAAAAGCGCATTACATTTATCATCAACTGGAAAAGAAATAAAATCATGGTCAGAAGCACACTTCATTAATGGTGGGAATCGTGCGTGAGTAACTGGAGGCAGGTGAGCGGCGAACAGCGGGTAGAAAATGATGAGAGCAGCGTGGAGGGGTCGTGTGAGTGGAGGGCTAAAAATAGCCGCCCAGGTGAGGAGGAGTTCCCATTGATCAAACAAGAACTGACTATCGAGAAATGCTAAATAAAGCCACGGCGACGACCTTCTTCACAGTCGACGCACGTTCCTGCCACTAACCAGCTCTTCTATCCTCAGACGGGTGAAAGGCACACGCAGAAGAAGAAAACTTCTCGCCCTCTATTCAAGAATCCAGCCAACCTTCAGGATACAGACACCCATTATTCTGGCAATCATCCTGCCCTCACTCATGAACAAGACCTCATGATGCGCCACCATTTGTGTCCCCTCTCTACAGTCTGAGAATGATGGACCTCTGGAGAGGAACTTGAAATCCCTTGGTCTAAATGACCGCATGAAGTTTGCGACCACATTCACATTCTTAGATCTTCCGTTCTCACAAGCCGGATTACAGAAGTGATTTATTGGTTTCAGGAAATGACACCATAGACTGGCCAACTTTCCTGCAGAAAAATAACAGATGCAACTTGCAGCACTGGCCTTTAATAAGATTAGATTAGATTAGATTAGATTAGATTAGATTAGATTAGATTAGATTTAATGCCAAAAATGTGCAACTATTTTTCAGCATAAGCTTGGTATAAAAAAAACATTTCAGGAAAGGAGTTTTCAAGTACCTCCATCTTGCTGACTCGGGTACCTGAATGTTTGCCCGTTATTATTGTTTCTATTATTATTTTTGAACACATCCTTTTACTTATGGAAGACATGTAAAGACTCAATGTCAAAGCGAATCTGAGCTACATATCACGAATCTACAGAGCCTGTCCTCTATCTCAGAACAGGGTAGAGACAGCAGACAGTTAAACAATTTCAGTTCACTTTCACATTAAACATATGAAACAACTGCATATTTAAAGGGATGAGTGGCAACCCTAGGACTGTTTAAGCATGTTAGCAACAATGCTAATTAGCATTAGCACTTGGCTGGATCAACTACTTTATTCTGCAACTACAAATACAGTCATGAATCTTCCAGATACAAATATATTGCAACAATGAAATAATGGTGCATGTGTCTATCATCTTGTCACAGCTATCCTGAGCGGCTTTGTTCGCTACAATTCTTTTCTTCTCACTTGCATGTATATTGAGAGACAAGTCAGATCAAAGGGCTCTGACTAGAGTCTGACTAGCCTTAGCGTGTAAACACAGTCAAGGTCTTTGATCTTTTTCTCAGCTCCTCAAAGGTCCGTGCGCTGGGATGAACACGCAATGGAGTATTGTGAGTACATTTAAAGAGACACTCAAGTGGAAAAGTTCATCCCCATCCAATGAATGTTCAATGAATGTTATCATTCGATCTAAAAATGCATGAGAGTTATTAATCCGGGGGAAAATCAAGGTCAATACCAAAGGTCATGTTTGGTCATTTTTTTACTCCAGGGATAAATTAGCAGCCCAAATGGGCTAAAAACACAGATGCAGGGTCTAAACCTAACAAGTGTTTTCAATGCAACATCTGCAGTGTGCAGGCTTCATTCTGAAAATTCCCTCCCTCCATCCTTGCATAGATGCAGCATGAGGACAAGACGTTGGTGTATTACTGGCTATTACGTAACAGCAGCCAAACAGAAGCCCCCGTCCCGCCATTCATGTGACGGATTCAGACACGCTGACTGCACTATAAGTAGACAACAGAAAAGTCAGAGGAAGGGGAGAATGCAAGTGAAGGGGAGGGTGGTACGGGAGCGCTGGGCTAAGGTGAACGACAATGTGAACGCACCCAGAAAATAAGCACAAAATGTTCAGACGTTTTTGGAGTGACAGAGCATCTGCAACAGCTGTGCACACGCTGGTGAAGTGGTCGGGGCCGTGCTTTAATATGACAAACTGAAATAATACTTTGATGATTTACCAGAACACCTCCCACCCCAAAAGATGCTGCAACCCCTGGCTGCTCCTGCATGCTCTGACCATAAACACATTTCTATTTTTACTTCTGCACCACGCTTCTGTCTCCATGCAGCTAAATTTAGCCTCCCACAGCAAGGGGACATCGACTGCAAAAAGCAGCGATGCATCTAAAAATAGCATCTAAGGTAGAACCCTCATCCCGCCACTCTCCTCTCCCTCTGAGTTTTTTTCCCCCCTTCATTCATGAATATTTATCGAGAAGTTTCTATTTGAAGCTGATGTGGCGCTATAAATAGATCACAGATCGCAATATCACCCACGTATTTCCCTCGCTGCTATTTAAATTCCTGCATCTTCTCTCCATTTCTCACAGTTCAGCAGGGAGCACACGTGGAGTCCTGACTTACACACGACACTGACGGGAATCTACTTCAACATGAAATTCATCATCAGGATGCGTGAGCGAGCTGAGCGAAACTTCCAATAAACCGGTCCCCTCCAAATCAAGGCATGACTCAGTCACACACAGGCACAAAATCTCAGATCAGTGAGAATCGATGACCAATGCATCAAGTTTTAGACCTCGAAACGGCCTTAATTAGACACACGTGAACAGTCAGCTGTTGTTGCTACGGCAACACCAAATGCATGATATGAGGCTATTCTGGTTGGCGATGGAAAAGCGCTGAATCTGTACTCAACCATATAATTTCTCTCAAAGCTTGTAAATGTCCATAATTTTGCTGATGATGGTGTCAAAAGAGATGAACCCCAAAAAATATGCGTTGTCACGACTAGATTTGAATTTTGCTCGAGCCATATTCAAGGATCTTTAAATTTCACTCTGACCTTTGAATGCCATTGCTTCCGGAAGCCTTTGTTTCTTCCTTGGAACCTTCCTATATACCGTTAAAAATAATGAAAGACGTTGCACCTAGCCCTCTAATTTAGCAGAAAAGACCCCCCCGAGGAGGTAACGTTCAGATCCTTCTCCACCTTTTCATGGATGGCACCTTGTGTAGAATACCAGGAGTAGAATAGTCACTTTCAAAAGTAGACACCTTTGACAGCTCCACAGCCCCTCGGGTTAAAAGAGAGAGCACACGCTCTGACTCCGCCCCTCCCTCTGTGTCCTCCATCCTTGTCCACTGTTTTGTCACCTCCTGTTACTAGCTTGTCTTCGGTCTCCCAAAACTTTACTGCTGCCAAGGTCACAACCACAACCCTTTCCAACCATCACCTCATACTAACCCTAAGCCCCGCCTTCCAGTTTGTGTCACAACTGTCTCAAATGTACAGTTGGGTTTATAGAAAGGCTATTGTTGTTATTATTATTCGCTATCTTGTACTTGTAATGCTAATACAGTTAATAAATCTAATATAAGCTAGATGACTGAACTAAATGCTAATACTATTTTCACTATTGCATTTAATTCATTCAGACCAAACTAGAAACATTCATGGAAGGCAATACAATCCAAGTTATTCCTAGTAATGTTCTTGAAACGCATGTTCAGGGATTCGTGTGCGACCTGATGCGTGTCCTTTCAGTACATGTCTGCTGTACTGTTTTTGACAGAAGCATGGGTTAACTCTCTTTATTCCACAGTCTTGTGTCTCTAAGAGGTCAAAGGTCAGTATCCAGGCTCATAGACAGGAAGGCCGTGTAAAAACACAAGAGCTTTTACATGTCAGCTCTTTAACTGCGAAGCCATTGTCTCTTTCACATACCAACAAGTCACACCCACCCACTCGCCCCACTTCTCCCTCTCTGACACCCCCTCTTCAGTCCCATTCTCAGCCCCAGAGTGACAAAAATAACAAAACTTAGAAAATAACAATGTTCTGTGGGAAGGTGTTGCTAAGCACAATGCTGAATTAAAAATATGGCAGTTAAAGCAGCAAGGAGGTTCCTGTTCACTTTAGCTCCAGGGTCCCCCTACTGGGTGTACTTGGAACTGCAAAGATTGAAATCAGCAGTAAGATGAAGTTATGCATGGGCATGAGTGAATGAATGCCAAAATGTCGAATTTGAAGTTATATAATATTCCATCCAATAGGAGAGGCAAATACGTCAATGGTTTAGAAGTAGATCTTTACAAATCAATACTATTGAGCAGCAAAAGTTAAAAGAAGTTAAAGGTAAAATAAAAGCAAAAAGAAGGAAGGAAATTCAGTTTTCTCAGGGCTCACATTTTAGACCGTGAGTTCTAATTCACAATCTTCACATATATGTATGGAAAAATGCCAAATTTCTTTTGCAGTTCTGCTCTGACCTCATAAGGGTTCCCTTGGCCTTTATAGATAAAGGCCAAGGGCCCCATGTGGCCCGCGGGCCACAGTTTGCCCTCGAATTTAAAGGGACAGCAGGTTAGAAACTGTATTCATGAAATTTAAAGAAGAAAAAACAAATTGTTTCGATATAGTTTTATAAGTAATAAATGTATTATGAGTTAAGAACTAAATTTCTACGGTTATTTTTGGGTTCATTATTGCATGACAAGCTGTATGAAATGTAGAAAGTCTTACAACTTAATTTTGTTTCCAACTAGTTGTCACATTCCTCCACTCTTTACATGAGAAAAACCCAAACCGTGGCTTGCTACAGCGTTACCTAAGTGGTGGCTGGTAAAAAGTGATTGATGGTAACCTGTCAGTGGCCCGGATACCCGACACCCTGCCTGCGTCACCGCGTGTCATGGCAGCGTCAATCCCATCTGGGGAGCTTTAAAATACAGAAGCTGCAGGGCAGATCAAGGGGGAAGAGAGGGAGAAGAGGCGGGTCTGTAAACCAGGGCAAACTGTCATCGGAACCGTCATTCATCATTCCCAGGACCTTCGCTGCAGCCGAGGGAGCATTAGTGACACCCACGGGAACTTGAAAGACTGGATCGGCCTTTCCGCCGGCAGCCATAGTAGATTATCGTCACAGAGGATGTCTATGTTTTTTAAATGAGCTCTGAAATTTCTCTTTAGATCTATTGCAACCATTTACAGCCTGCGGTTTCACCAGCAGACATTTGCTGGTGGCCCTTCACCCGTCAGATGACAGCACGAATTACCATAACTGTCGCTTGATAGTTGGAGAACAGAACGCGTGGCCGGCACTTTAATCTCACAGGATCATCTTTTGCTGAGTCAGCATTTGATACTTCTTATGCCTCAGCGATCAACCTTTATGACGTAGATACACCACATGGAAGCCACCTTTCTGTAGGTAAACCGGTGAATTACCAACATGAAACCAACATGCTGCGAGTATATGTCTCTCTCTCTCTCTCTCTCTCTCTCTCTCTCTATATATATATATATATATATATATAAAACAACGTATAGAACAACGTGACAAATAAGATATTTTTCATATTTTATCTATTAATAAATGTCTTTGTTTTCATTTTATCATATAAAAAAACAAAAGCAAGATAGATTTTACCCATTGTTTACAAGCAAAATCTGGGAATTTCAACAGCCACTCACAACAATGGAGAATATTTCATTACAAGCAAAGTGACCGTCTCAGTCTGTATTTACTTGAGTGACATTGCGACGGATGGCTGGACCGCAGAACGATAAACTCAGAAGCCTCAGATTAAAGTGGAGGTATAGTAGTGATTATGGTTATGTGTCGGGTAAGACTCCAGGAAATGAACTGAAGTTTATATAATGTCCCAACAGTGAGAAAAACATTGCTGTGTGTGCACTGGGAAGGGTGTGGCGTGTGCACTGTATGTGATTAAAGCAGAATAGTTTATTTTGCAGTTAACTCTGGACGTCCAAAAGAAATAGATGAAGGCTGTAATCTCTGGTGGATTTAATCACTATTGGGTTGGTGGCTGTAACGTGATGGCACTTGACCTCTCATGAACTTGTAGCAGTTGCTATGTGTGATGTTCTTATCTGCCAGAATGATACAAGCAAGCTACCACAACTAGTGTATAGGGAGAATTCCTGCCCTCATCTGGTAAAAACAAATCCTGTACTTCACACAGCAACATGCCACTACATTCTGAAAAAATCCTGTAGTCTGTAATGCAAATAAAATTCCACTTCTGACACCATTTGTTGTGGTGAGTGCAAAATGGTTGCACAAAGGACCAAAGAACACAACACACTCGTGACAATAGTTGGCGAGAGGGGCACCTTGGACCATGGTAATGTTTCTGAATGTGATTTGAAAAAAAAAATGCTTTGGTCTCAGACTGCCTCTCACTTCTAACACAACTTACACAACAATGAATGGACTCCAGAGTGATCCAGATTTCACTCACACTGGAATGTAATTTCAAGCACCACCATCAACTTTCGTGGCAGGTGTAAACCCTACAGACAGGTTTAAGGATGCTTCAGTTTTGGCGGAATCAAAACCTTCTCTTTCAAAAGAGCGTTACATCAGGGACAGGTATCAGACGCATGACCTGGGACTAAAGCAGCTGTCGACAGTCAAAGTTTAAATTTCAATTCTTTTGTATTTCCTCGAAATCCAAACCCTGTCCTTTTTCTTATCTGCTGCAAACATTCCAACAATTTTATTGCGCGGAAATTGTTGAGAAACTTTTACATTTCAATGTTATAAGTCCTGCTCTTTGTCTCTCCCTGGGTGAACGTTGCGGGCTGGAAAACAAGGACATCCTATACATTGTACATGCTGTACCGTTGTTGAGTGAACACCATTGTTTAGGTAGGTATGCCTCACTTTAGATAAATGTTATGACTTGAAGTAACTTTGGAAAAAGGACGGAGCAGTTTGAAGGCAGAGTGGGGATGTTTTGTCTCCAGTTATACACTCTCATACACAGTTTGTTTTACTGTCCTTGTGGGGACATTGTGAGGTTGCTCATGGACATAATGCTTTCCCCATGCAAAACAAATGGCTAACCTTAACCAGGACTCTGAACCAAACTTAAACCCAATTCTAAAGTGATTTTTAAATCTTCATCCCAAAATTGTGGCTTATAACCTTACTGTAGTAGTGGAAGTGTTTGGTCAAGAATTAATCCTCACAAGTCAAAGTTGATAAACATGTATCTCTCAACCTTATTCATCCAAAACAAATCTCAACCAGGACTCTAGCTTAAACCTAATTATAATGACCCAGATGTTTTCATCCTCAAATTGAGGCTTGGACTTGTGGAAGAATGTCCCCACGAAGCAAAATGTCCACAAGTAGGTATGTTTCCAAGAATTAGTCCCCACAATGATATATATACAACAAGGCACACACACTCCTCAGACGGTTATCCTCGGGATCGTATAGCTCAGCAAAGAAAACAGAGAAAGGAGAGTAGAAGAATCGAGGGTCCAGAGGTGAGCACAGACATAAATCACCAGCGGGTCTATAAAAGCGTCCGAATATGATCAGCCTGTAGGATTGGAGAGCAGCGAAGAGCTACATTTTGACAGCAGTTGGCTCAACAGTCGAAGGTGAAAACCAATACGGACAAAGAAGGAAAAAGACTAACCGCATGAATATATTACAATTTTGCAAACACACAGGTTGTTTCTTCAGTGTACGCTTATAGGATGGGCCAAATTTGAAAATTGTGCCTCAGGGGTCATGACTAAAACGCAGTACGAAACGAGTTTTCAAGGAAAACAAAAGTTTGCATAGCTGCAAAATAGAGAGTGAGCACCACAACAAATATCCAGGGAGATATTGTCCTTATTCTAGCAAGTCGGTGTATAGCTGTGCACAGGTGGCTACACTCATTATGACTTTCCTATTCCTTCAACAATTTTTTATATAGTTCACGATTACATTCCCAGTCCAAACATATTGTTTCTAATAATTACAAATAATAATAAATTTTCTAAAAATAAATAGAGAGATAATAGTGCCTTATTTATGATTTAGGAAACTACCTTCCCCTCAAAGTTATTTATTCTTCTATTTTCCCCATATATTATTTCGGATAAATTAAATGTAGTGCCATAACATTGTGCTTGTACTTATTTTCATTTTTAAATACAAATTTCTTCTTTACTTGAGAAACGTTTACACAATATATATCTTTCTTTTTTACATAACATTAAAAAGCTTCTTGGCATTTAACTGCTCACTGCTGGCATAAAAATTCTAATAATAAAAATCACTCAACTTATTATGAAAATAACCTTAAAAAGCTTTGACAGATGAAGAAAGGGGGAAGCTCAATTCACACTGTTCATGAACATAGTCATGATATTTTTTGGAAAAATCCAGTCGAGCCTCTGGTCAACATTTTTCTAAGGGGATTTTTCTGCAGCTACAAAACAGCTAATCACGGTCAGATCATCCAAAAGCCATTAACTGAGTCAGAGAAAGGGAAGTGCCATTAAAATTTGGCGCAAAAGAAAGTGGAGCAAAGATGGAAACTGAGAGTCGAACAGGTTACGTCAGCGTCCGAGAACAATGTGGACGAGAGCATCTTAGCAATATGAAAACAGTCAATCAGAAAACTGAGCAATTATTCCGTCGCGGTTGGAAAAAAAAAGGGTCTGGAAACCTCATCAGAGTTTGTGACTCTCGCCACACTGCTCACCAGCGAAGCCCTAGAAAGGCAGTTGCCATTACAGCTACTGACCAGCCGTCACCGTAAAGAATGGCAAGCAAACTGTCCGAACTGCAGACGGTGACCGTCAGCCAGACCCACATTCAAAGCAGTTTAAGTCAAAGCTCTGGAAACACTCTCAGACACATTTATCATGCGACTCAGGCCTGGGTGAATGATGCCAGGTGGATGGCAAAGGACGACATTTCTGAAAATGATTTATGTTCTGCAACTTTACACTTAAAACCATTTATCAATCTGGATAGGTTTGTAAGTATTATTTGGCACGCGAAAATATATCTCAACAGACAGCAACTTCATAAGATGAACATGTGAAGATTTGCTTTCCCTCTCTCCAGGTTCAACTGACAACAGAGTTTTAGGTTCGATAGACATTTACCTCCAGGAGCCAACCTGAGTTACCTCACTCGCGCGAAGCCTGCCAAAACTGTCTTCTTTGCAAAGCTCTTAATTCACATGCAATTACTCCAGGAATAAATCACACTCCTCCATCCAAACCGGCAAACAAAGCTCATACTTATATCGGCTGTCAGTTGCTCATTTAGAAGTCATCTTTTTCCACCCCTCCTGGCTGTCACAGCCTCCCATGTAATAACCCACTCGACATAAAACTTGGCCCAGAGCGGCTCGCGATGATGGAAGTCATACTTGCATGGTGGACAGGCAGCGGACTGTAGCGTCTGGAGAGCAGCTTAAAACCTCAATGCACATAAACAGAATTTTAGGTCTTGAATATTTAACTATTGCTTCTGACCAATTGAAATCTGCAGCCGTAAACAGCGACTAAGACGCCTCAAACGTGCACTACATTGACATGGAATCGCTTCGGATGAAAGCATCACTGACAGGGCATTATTCTCACGCACCGCTCGTCGCCACACGCACTTCCTGTTTCAATAAAAGCAATGACCAGATGTTGTTCATGATCCAGATGGATTTCAGATGAAATTCATGACATTTTGTTATGTCCAGAACGAAAACATTTCGCATAGCCAAAGGATTTCTGATCAGTTGTTGGCAGAAGCTTTGCGCCGTGACCAATGCGGAAATGACTCCAAGTCACTGATCAAGAAAAGACAGTTTCAGAACCCCATCTCACTTTCTTGTGTTGTTATTAGGCTGCTGCCATCCAGTTTTTACGTGAGGTCTCGCACCATATTTCATTGTTCGCCGTGAATTTCCTTACAAGACTAAACTTCAATACATTCTTCCAAAAATTCTTCCATTGATGACCTTGACACAAAAAATACAAGCTGATAACTGAATCACAGTTACGACTAATATCATTATGGAGATTTATCATTTATTTATCATTATGGAGACAATATTTATGGTCCCATAAATATGAAGAATACAAGTAATATTTGCTACAAACACACATATTCCACAGTATTAATCAGATATCCCTTTGCTTTTATTGCGTGAAAATTGTGACCACTAACATTTTTTGAAAATATTATTTCAAAAATAAACAAATAAAAAAGGACCCAGATTAGCTCGACCACCACTAAGATTTTCTTGTGCCGTCTCCAAAACAGACAGACTGGAAACGTATGCACAGCACATGAATCAAATCGTGACAGCCAAATTCATAATGGCAGTAAGCTTTGGGTGCTACGTTCAAAAGTTCAGAGGTTAATAAATATTGAAACTGAGATTCGTCATAAAGACACACGTCATGTAGAACAAGGGCTCAACATATTAGACAGTGTAGGCTGAGACGGCCTGGTGCTCTGTCTGTACATAAAAGCAGAAAACAAAAAAATCTTTCACACGATAGCAACAAAACAAACAGCTAAAAACAAAATTCAAAAAAAGTAACCTCTGAAGAAGCACTCAAAACAACTCCAGCAAAAAAGTTACCAGAGAACAAGACCTTAAAAATCAAATGCAGGCATCAGTTCACCATCTGTCAATACCAATATAGCATCAGTTTTCTAACCGGCAAGCTGAGAGACTCGGAATCAAGCTTATGAAAGGAGTTTTATGAAAATATATTATCGACTAATGAGGCCCGAGTTCAACTCTTTCTGCTGCCAAGTTGAATGTTGCAAAAACAAAAAAGCCCCGCAGCCAGCTCAATAATAGCGATGATGTAACTGAAAAAGGGGCATAAGCAGAATGACCTCATGCTGACGCAGGAAGCAAATAACCAAGCTCTAAGGATTTAAACTTCGAGGACCATAGACATCTGGGTAAAATATTATAGCCAAAAAAAAAGGCTCAATATTATGCTGAGCTAGTCAATAGGGTGAAATTAAACACGCTTCTAGAATGCTTTTACAGCCTTAAGCTGATTTCTGGTTAATAAAATTTAATAAAAAAAGAATATATGAAGGAAGCGTAACGTTTCAGAGCCGCAGGATTTGACTGCTGAATCCCCTTATCTGTCTCCTTTTAGGAAAAGCAGGTGCTGCTTTTAAGTGAAGCGGGGAAAACCAATAAGTGCCACCGGGCAGAAGAAGATCACCACGGCTCAGGCCGGGATGGCGAACTGGAGCGGCCCGCATATTTAGAGCAGATGTTTCCTCCTGCATCTCTTTAACACCATCCTGATCAAATAGCCTCAACCTTGTCCTTTTAAGGAGCGAATCCTCCCGTTATCTCGACTCTCGTCTGGAACAGTTGACGGCTAGATACAGGCTTTAAAACGCAGCGGAGTTGACAAACTGCATCTGGTCTCTATTGTCAAAAACTGCACATTAATATCCCTCTTTCCTTCCTGGCGACCATTCATCCACTTGTTATTGACGATTGAAAATGCAGTCGATCCCTTAATGGTGATTAAATATTTGCTTTATTGCGGCGCTAGATATGATTCCAGTGACACAAATACAATGTTTTATTTAGAAGTGTCAACTTCTTAAATATGAGATATTAATAGATTCCTAAAATGGGCAGCAGCGCGGCTCATGTGCCGCCGCTCCTCCTGCCCTCCACCTCGCTTTCGCCCCCAGAGCATAAACCTGAGCTATTGACTCGACTGATTCCCTGTCTCATATTTCTAATAACAACAAGAGACACATAAAGAATCTCATTTCAGCTTTTAAAAAAGGTTTTCAATTTTAGTCTTCTGAGTAAAACTTTTTTTTCACATACATGCAAGTGCTTCACTGAAAGCTGTTTGTCACAGTGTTGTAGGTGACCTAATGGGGCGTTCACTGACCATCTATTGGTTCAGTTCAACTAGCATCACCCACTCTTCTCATGTGTTAAACTCAAGGTCCGGGGGACAAATGTGGCCCAGCAAGTCGTTCAATGTGGTCAGCTATCAATGTTTCTAAAATTGGATTCAACACTGATTTAAATTATGTAAACGATCGCCTTCAGAGACCCAGGAAAGTTGGCGAATCAGTCATGTTTTCAGGTAAAAAGAGATTTTAAATGTTGAAAAATAAATACAAAAACTGAAAAAGTGATGCAGAAAATGATGAAGGTACATGTGTACGTGTTCGAAGAGAGAAGAAAACAGAGTACTTTGGATTCTTTATATTCTAAATGACCACTGAAATGCTTCATGCATTTCAGCCTACTATAACTACCTTGTAATGAACAAATCTATATTCTCATCGGCCCCTGATTTTTGTGTTGGACATTCTTGTGTGGTTGAGTTTCGCACCCAACAACACTGTGTGATGAACAATTCAGAGCTGCTGCTGTGTGTAATGGCACTGTGATGGTAGTGTGACTGTTTATTAATAATGGAAATTATATCACAGCTGATATAAATAAACACATTATGTTGAAAAAGCATACGATGTATTTATTTTTTGCTATATCTACTTCATATTTATGATGTTTTTGTCTGAACGGTTGCAATGATCTCAATTTAAACTTAACTTAATTTAGCTGGACTTGGTTTATGTTTTTCATTAACTCTGACACACAGTTGACTGACAATTAACTTCCCCAAGAAAAGCCAGCGAACCAAAGTCCTTGCTCAAAGCGACAAAGATTTCCTACAGCACTTAATGCAGTATTTTGAGACGAAAACAAAGGCGCTCACTAACTTCAAGGGTGTCTGAAAGGGCCGTTTCACATGCGCCCTCTTTCAAAGTTCTCAAGTTTCTGCTCCCAACAGCAGCTGGACTGCTAGAGGGCTGAATTATAACATTTATAGATGTTTTAGTGTAAAAATAACAGCATATTACTCAACCTTCACATTGCTTTTAAGAACCAGTTAAGTCATAAGGGAAATCTAGCAGAGAAAAGGGGCTTTTGAATCACAATACTTCACTTACTATCATATTACTAGTTCAAATAATGTTTTTCTAACTTTGCTAAACAGGGAACTTGAATGTGAGTTTGTCTCACGAGTGAAGGAGTGTGGGGGGGAAGACAGTGATGATGGAGAGCAACAAAAAGACGGAGTGATAAGAATGAAATGGCTCTTAATTACCGCCTGCGCCTCTGCATGATGTCAATAGGCCTGTTGACAGCGCATGGTGATCCCCAAATGTTCCCACTCCGCACAGTCATACTCCGCTCCACAGAGCAACAGAACCCACAGTTGGTGGGCACACTCATCTTTCTTTAGCCTACTCTGCTCCTCACCCTCCTCTTCTGGAGCGTTCGGCGGTTCTCCCTCTCTTGGTTCTCCTCAGCTTGCGGCTGCTCTCATCCCTGCAGTGCCTGGCCTGCTTCCTTGTCTCTCTGTCGTGCTGTCCGGCGCTCCAAGGCTTCCGAGGGGTTCTCATTACCTCTGGCAGGAGGGCAGCCCCGACTCTAGGACCGGACGGAGAACTGCATGCTCACGCGGGCGAATCTTCTCCTGGTCTAGATGATGGGAATGGCTTCAGCTTCCTGTGAGTGTCCCTCAGTCTTCTCTGCATCTGGAGAATCACCACGCTCAGCACTGCTCCACCCCTGCATGTAAAGCTCCGGATCTAAAAGTGGCTGCCCTCTTCCCCTTCTGACTCTCTGCTCCCCCTCTGCTCTCCTTCTGTTTCCTCCTCCTCTCCTTCGCGACTGCGGCACCTTGAATCCCAGAGAATCCCAGTCCAGTCTGCTGCTCCAGTCTGTCACAGTAGCTGGCTCCTTTTTCTTTTTTTTGGAGCGTGGATCTGTGTGACGTGTTTGTATGCGGGCAGCAGGCTATGTGTGTTGGTATGTGGCCGATATGTGTGTGTGTGTGTGTGTGTGAGTGCATCACGCACGGGAGGGAACAAGTTTCAAACAGTGAGGTCAGAGCTAAGATAGGGGGCGGGATCAGAGCCAGCACAAGTTCTTCCCTGGCCAAATGTCTGAACCGTTCCAATCCCTTTCTAGTCTTTCTCCTGGGTGCACACACTTGCTACGAGCCTTTGACAACAACCCAGTCTGACATGACAAAATTAAGAGTTTGGATGATCTGAATAAGAACTGATTGACACACACACACACACACACACACATTCAGACACACACACACGGTTTTAGCCTGTCAGCATGCAAGGTCAGGCGCGGCCAGGGGCGATGTATTTTTGAAGAACATAAATGTGAAAAGTAAATATGAAACCGAAGAAGGTCGAGCTTCTCTGAGCTTGGTTCGAAAAACTCTAACAGGAAATCTTTGACAGGAGCTCGGCCTCATGAGGCAGCGCGCATGAATCCACAGCTAACAAGCAGAGCAACAATAACAATTGAGCTGCTTCAGATCATTGCTTACTAGTGACACATTTATTAGTTTTGATCCATCTGTATTTGTTCACATTTACACACATCAACACGACTATAGCAAAACTACTTTTGCTAGCGTTTGGAACACACCTTCAAAGTTATGGGCCACAACTGCAAAAATACATGTCTAATCAGAATGGAACACCAGGTCCTACTCTAATTCCTGGAGGCAAAGTTTGGTAAAACTACCTGCATTCATGCGATGATCCTGTCTGTCCTCACCGCCAACTATTGGGTCTCAATATGGACGTACACTGCAGGTGATCCAGGGTATTTTTGCACGTGATAAATTAGTGTTTGAATCAGTATTTTGAAGTCACTCTCGCAACATAAATTCTCCACAGCTTCCACCGAAAGAGATGTTTGTTTAAAATGTGCCACACAAAAAGAATGTTTACATGGGATTCTTCTTCTTTTTTTTTTTAATGAATGTGCCATATTATGGAAAAACTATATAACTTATGACATTTTGACAAGAAGCCTGCCTTGTTTGATGGGTGTGATATTGACATGACTTGCACAAAGTAATTGTCACAGCTTCAGAACAGGCTTCGCAAGCCACATGATTGTTTAATGAAATCTTAATTTAGCTCGAGTGTCGTGCATCACTACATAAAACAAGCCTCCATCTAAGGTAATGTGGAGAGGATGGATCCCCAAACTGAACTGGACGCCCCTTCCAGCAGGGAGCGGCGTAGAAATCTGATGTCACGCAGAGATTAAGAGAAGGTAGTCGTTTTGGGATCTGCAGTGCTTGGAGGCAAATCATTGATAAAACAAGGATATTTTTCCTGCTTTTTTTTCTTGCCAGCATGTGGGTTTTATTAGCATGTTTCCCTCATAGCTCTTCGACTGAATGTGGACACACACCCTCGCTCCTACAGACGCCAGAAGCATGTTTGATCAACCTGCGTCAGCACCGTGGAGGAGAGCGGATGTTTCAGGGAGACGGACATTAAATGTTTGGATCTGCTCAGTTTCACCTCAAATTGCCGTCACATCCTGGACCACGTCCATGTGACGACGCAATCCCTAAAATTCTGATGATGATTTTCCAGGCTACTTGTCAATTTGAGGTCGATGGAGTGTCATTTACACAGGTCTCATGACAGCAACAGCAAACACGTTGTTGTGAGACGTAACTACACAAAACACAAACGTCAAATCACACTGCTGGCTTTAAAGATATAAGAACTGTGTGACATTTGTTTTAAGCTGTGGTGATACACCCCATGTTATTTGTGTCGTATCACAATTATAATTTTGCATTTTTATTCATAATACTTTAACGCTTTATATATACAAAATGTTTTTCATTGTCCTGCAAAGTAAATAAATTTTACCTACGTATAATTACAAAAACAATAATAAGATAAATATTTTTAAAAGTACTGCAATACAAAATGAAAAGGCACATTTGCTCAGTAATAGCTGCAGTCACTCTAGCTCAAGCATTTTCTCATATTTTTTGGCGAAGAAGCTGCCATGCAGTCGTGGCTCGTGAACACGTAACAGCATGTACCGTAGTAAAAAGGCTCAGTGTCGACCCGTGATTCATTGGGCTGCCATCTGCTCGCATGACGACACTGTTTGGGGGGGTCCTCTGATTTGGGAACTGGGTGGCTGACAGACTTTTAGAGACACATGCACGCAGTGAGAGAGAGAGAGAGAGAGAGACTGAGTCATGTAACGGAGAAAGATTAAGGTATGCAGGCATGCAGAAGCAAACCACTCCATAAAATAATATAGATTTAATACATTGGAAGTTGTGGCTGCTTCTGTTGTATGGAAGCACAATTATACAGAAAAGAAAACGACTGAAAAAATATAATCATATCTAAGAAATAAACATCAATATTAAAACTAGCAGCAGCATAAAAGAAAAATATAAATGATAAATATAATAAATAATAAAAAGCTTTACTTTGAAATAATTCTATCAGGGTTTCAACACTGCCACAATGCGGTAATCATAACCGCTTCAAGTTCGAAATTATACGTGAATTTTTTTTTTTTTATCACCATTTACATTTATTTTAAAAGACTGTCCAGCTTAGTTCGATGAAAAATGTCAGATTTTTCAGAGATTGATTTGCATAATTGAGCCAGGTCCTCCCTCTAGTGGCCAGAAAGCAGAGCGTTCATGCGCGCCACCATGTTTATTTTAAAATGTTTCTCGTGTTTAAAATAATGTTTGATTGAGTCCTTCGATTGAAAAGAAGTAGTACATTGAGTTACATGCAACTGGAGGGCGAACATCACCAGCACAGTCACTGCTTCCACCAACACATCACAAGTCTTTATGGTGGTCTTTCCCCTCTCTTCGTGCTTTTCTTTATAGTCCGATCCATGTGATGGTGCGATTTACATCAAAGCTGCTGGTTTAGAATACACACAGAGCCGAAGTGGCATAGGCTGCTGCTGTCTTTAGAAATCAATGAGGCTCTGCAGGCGATTGGGGAAATCAGTCATGCTGAAAACATGGAGTACAGCAGTGACGCACACAGCCGCCTGCCAGCCGCAGCCACACAGACCCTATTGACTGATGCCTGTGTGCTTGGGGTGTGTGTTGGGGGACCTCTGACACTGACAACCCTTTGTGGTAACTTGACCTAACCTGACACATTGTCTTCTGCTCGGCCAGTTTACTCCACTAACAAAACATGAGCTGAGCAGCCTCCTTATAAACGCCTCCTGAACTTATCTCTGAACGCGCCGCTATCTCTAACCACGTATGCCCTATCATGACTTCCCCACCCTCAGCCAGGGTGACTCTCTTTTGCAAATTATCTCCTCATGCCAGTCGGTCTACCATTGTGTCAGTTTCTCCATGCTTTTGTGCAATATTTACAAGAAGCTGTCTTCCAGTCCTGGAGGCTCAGCTTGTCAAACAAGACGCGCCATGAACGGAAAAAGTCCATCTGAGGTGGTTAAGATGGACGTACAGCAGGGGTTGGTGCCCCCAAATATCTCACCTGATCCCAGCTGATAGGGGCTCCTCAAGCCTACAACCCCGGCAGTCCAAGTTAAGGGCTGCAAGTGAGTGGGAAAGCGACATTGTCAGATGATCCTCAAGAACTAAATCACCCAATGTATTGTAGGTTGCAGAACCTTTTACAAGCAGGAATAAGATAAAAAGATGCTACTAGAAGTGTTACTGAGAAGTTCTGCAGTTCCTCGCTATAGAAAACTTGCTCAAGGGTTTAAAATTCACCATTTACCTACTTTAAATTGACAAGAGCTACATCTTAACGTCATATAAACTGATTCAATTCAATGGTGAAAGTGAGTCAGAACAAAATAATACAATATATTAACAAGAACAAAATAAGAATTTGAGCAACTCACTTTGCCACTCAGATCTAGGGACAACTTGGCAGAGTTGTCAGAGGGGGGCGATTAATGACACCCTCACATGGGTAAAAGCTGTTTGAGTTTTATTGGGAACGACCGGCACCAAGTCTGGACTGGAGCAGTGACGCCAAGAGGAAGGATAAATGGTACCCCAGCACTGTTGGTACGATCCTGACTCGCGCTATTGTGAGGCACAACAAGGCCAACTGTTGTCTGCGCATCTGTGTGAAGGCACGGACGCATGACTGCGCAGAAAATACAAGAAATATTACACAGTAAAGTGCTATTACAGACCTTCACTTGGATAAAGGCAATCCAGATTTTACACTCACTCAAGAGACGTGTGCGGCCAAAAACGGTGGATTATCAGTTGACTGAAAATATGAGTCGTCATTATGTCTCAGCAAATTAAGGGATTTCAATGAAACTATTATAAGACTTTGGGATCAGGACAACAAACAGATGATTAAATATCGGTGGTGTTCCGGATCGCCCTCCGTATCCTGGAGTTTTTAGACAGACTCTGAATCCTTTTTTCCAGTTGGCGACAGACGAGCAAGCGGCGTGTTGTGGAAAATAGAAATAAAAAGTTATCTTGATGGGCGGACCTTCGTCACAGCGTATTGTTGGGAGCGAGGAAACACGATGTACAAATCAGGTAACAAGAATACAGGCTTGTTCTCCTTCTCCCCAGTGCACTTCTATATTTCTGGCTGTGGTTTCAATCTCCAGCTTTGATCTCCTCATATGATTCCAACAAGCTCACTGCTGGAGGAGTTTGGATGACACTTTCAAGGCACATGTCTTATGCCCAGAGTTCATAGCTCGCTGCCCTGCAAACAGCTAAGAAAGATCCTGATCAGCAGATTCTTCTCTAAATACAATAGTTGTTAAGTTTATTTATTTGGCTTTTTCCCCCTCCAAAAATAAAAAGACTTCCTTGTGTGTGCGCAAATCATTCTGTGTCTGCTGCTATTTTTTAAGCGCATAATCTTATATAACAGTTCATCCTGAGGGGATGTTATGACCACCGATGCAACATTGAGTTTCAATGCAAATAAAAATGTTTGAAACCGAGTGCTCATAAAGACAAAATCACATTTTGTTGAAAAAAAAAAAAACTAAACAAACTCTAAACAGCCGCAAAAAAGATCTTCAGTGACGTTGCTCCACAAGAAACCAATGCAGCTGTCGCCACATCTTCAATCCTCCAATGAAACCCCAAAAGTTGTGAATCACATGACAGTCACACCGTGCTCATCATGGAGACAACAGCGTGGCTCTGGGTCATAGCGCTCAAAGCAGGAAGATCAGCAAAGACTCACAAATCAGATGTGATGACAAACACGCAACTTCTGCAGCAGTATTTAGAAACATCTTAAGAGTAACCGATCCAAAAATATCGGGACACGGAAGCGACAGACAGATACATACCCGATGCATGAGTGCCTGCGAGTGGAGCTGCCATGCATCTTCCTGGAGAAGCGGGTATCTTTGTTCATCATGCCGCTGGATCGTTCAATCAAAGTACTTGCTCAGAGGTCGATGCAAAAACTTTGGTTGATGTTGGAGAAACTCCTGTCACCTCATGCTCTCATGAATGAACAAGAAGGGCCATTCTAAGCTGCTTTGCTTCCACTATTTCTGAGTAGTAATGATGCATTAAAGATATGTATTACAGAGCAGAGCTGCCTCAAAAGGTAGGTCATATCAAAGCAATAGAACATCAGTAAGCCTCCTCCGTCTCTCACTCTCCTCCTAAACTCCTGAAGGTGTTTCAAGTGGCTCCAACAAGGTTGACAGAGAGATGTCCATAGGTATGACACCCCTCCGCCAGAGTGCTATAATCCCATCAGATGCTCCCTGGAGTGGGCCGTCCCATGCAGTCGCTGTCAGCCATAAACGATGAGCGCTCTCTGTTCACTTCTCTCCTGAGAGTGGGGGGACCAAACTCGCGCTTAAAACAACAAACAACACTATCTTTTTTTAGAGGGAGAGAGCGAGAGAGTGAAAAGGGGTGGGGTGCTGAGCGGACGAGAGAGACCAAGTGAGGGAGCAAACTGGGTGCAACGGGACTGAGGCGACGCTGACTGACAGTTACCGCAGGAAACAGTGTTGAAGTGATGTCATCCAAACACTTACACAGAGTATACTTTATGTTAGCATGCTAGCTTCCCCCTCAAAAACAAATGCCGTTAGTGTGCTGTTTATTTTTCAACCGTGTATTCATGTTAGCAGTCTGCCTCCGAGGCACAGCTGCACCGTTGTCAATCAATACTTCAATACTTTTTTTTAATGGTGACTCACTTTTCTGGTTAATATTGAGTTCTCAGCTCACACGATGATCCATATTATCTGCAAAATGTCCTTGTGAAAATGAGAAAAACTTTGTTTCTTTATAAAAATGTGCCGTAAGCCACTTAATACTCAATAATAATATGACACAACACCCAATGCTGGGAGCACAGTGGTGACTATAAGAACAGCCAAAAGTTGTAGAACTGTCAACATTATTACCTAAGTACACATAACATTATTCAACACTCCGAAAATAAAAGAATTAAAATAAAATATAAATAGATACTGTTGCAAAAGTTACATCGCAGGATTTCGTTTCCATTTTCTGACTGCGTTTTATTGCTTACCAGAATAAATGGAATTCTGTGCTACTATCTCATCCACTAGCTTCTTGACAACCATTGCCAACTGGATCGTACTTTTCCAGATCATTCATCTTCTGGGTCAATGCGTATTCTTTTTTGTTATTCAAGTGGAGCTTCTGCTGAGGTTCCATTTCCAGCGTTCCCTACCTCTTCTTTTGATCTTATTTCAATTCTTCCTGATGGTATTTTTGCCCTTATTAAGGTCTGTCAGTACTACATTTTGACATTCTGGATAATAGTACTGTTATTAATGACCCTGGTCAGCGGCACCAGACGGAACACCTTCACCAGCTCATTGATATGTTACAGAATAAGGGAGAAAACAGACGCCACGACATACAGCATACACATCACAAACTTATGAACAGTTTCTTCTCCATTAAAAATCCATAGAAAATCCCCCCGAAACGCACGCTATTTATGACAACAAACAAAAAGGAAGCCTGCGATTCCTTGGACTTGACTTTTCAATAACTTTGATACCGTGAATACAGATCAAGTTGAAATGATTTCCTGTTTCACCCGAAAACATGTTGCCCGTGCAATCGTGATTCAAATGCGATCTATTGACATGCAGGTCTTCGCTTGTCCTGCCAAAGCCTGACAGCAATATCCGTTTCAGTCAATCCCGAGGAATGCATCCCAAATTTAAATAGAGTTCAGGACTAGGATGGATAATAATCTGGAGTTAGAGAGTGCAGTTCAAGTTGGAGCAGGGAGATGGTTTTGAAAGCCTCTGAGGCTCAAGCAAGCGAGGACATCAGCAGCATTATGACGTTCCAACTCAAAACTATGACTGAAGAGTAAATGGTCAACAAGCCTAGCATACAACAATAATTAACTGGCTCAAATAACACATATTAATCTGGTAAAAAGTTTGAAAAAGTTGCCAGGAACAATTCCAGATACACCACATTATACAATGTGATGTCATGACTGAAGCATCCAGACTAAATGAGATTGCGCTGGTGGAAAGAAAATTGAATTAAAAAAATGGAAAAAACAAAATATATTTTGCGATCTTTATGTAGCCAAGAGTTCTCATGTGTTTGCATTAGTATCCCAACGTAAATTTTGTGGCGTCAAATATTAAAGCGTGATTAATCGCGATTAATGGATTATAAAACCACAAATTATTTAGATAACTGTGTTAATCACCCCTCATAATACACATGGCCTGTGACTTTCAGATGATTCAGTGAATGTTTATCAAATTTTACAGAGAATTTAGCCAATAAGTTATGCATATTTAAAACAGGAAAAATATCCACGCCCCCCAAGTGGCTGCCAGCATAGTGCATATTTGAACGAGACTCCTCAATAAAATAATTTTAAGGAGAAAATGAGCCCTAATGTGTAGCTGCAGTGGAAAGAGAATCTTCATCAAACTCGACACAGAGTGAAAATTCTTGGCCGTTTTCTAAATTTAAGTTCCAAGGACATTTATTTTCCACTGGCTTCTCCGTTTGTTTAATTCCTCCTCCTGAGCAGGCATCCTGCGATAACTCTCCACCGGCCGTTTATTTCAGCTCTTGACATTATGAGACACGGAACAAACCATTGAGAAAGACTCCTACAACTGTTCGACCTCCTGAGAGCTGCACACGATTGAAAAACTGGCCTAGTGCAGTATGAGTTTCCCCAATCAGCATACTTTGGCTACAAAAAGGAATTGTTACATTCGTACGGGAAAAAAACACGTTCATACGAGAAAAAATCCACATTCGTACGTGGGATGAGGGATGACAAGACACCACATTTCTCAATCGACAGAGCATTTAAATGTCCGTCCAAAGGGCCAAATGAAGTGAATTAACTGACATGCGTTTCAGACTTTGTCATCCTGGAGCTTCTCAATATGGTCTTCTGTCAGTCCGCAGCTTCTCAAGGGTTGAGTGCCATCGTGTCCATCCATTGAGAAGCAGGTGCTGTCGGAGCATCAGCTCAGCGGTCACCGGTCATCTCACATCTGACGTTTGAATGTGTTTTTTTCTCGTACGAACGTAATAATGATCACGTACGAATGAGATAATACATAAATAAAAATAGCGTACCATGGCAGTTTCTGTAAAATTCTGAATAAAAACGTACATAAAAAGTAACTATCACTAAAACTAGCTTCAATTAGCTTCTTAGCTTAGCTTGTTGGCAAACAATTTCTCAGACCGTCCGTTCGCCAGATGATTTCGGGTCTTTCAGACTGGAGCACTTGGATGCTTCATTTAAGAATTAGTCACTTATAAAGGTTCCACCAGTAAACTGTAATAGTGAGTTTGACTCACATTTGTAATTTGTCAGTAACTAGTCTGAAATCACCAGTTATTTTTCATCATGTTGACGACAAATGCTCTTCCTTATGGCCAGACTCTGTAGATGCAACCTTGGTGGGGTTTGAAGTTTTTTCTTTTTGTAGACGTGAACATCCTCCTGCTGCCTCCATCAGGGCAGAACATCCAATTTAGAAATAACCAGCATCATCAGAGAATGGAAATCCCTGTGAGGGTTTTTGATGAGTCCCCAGACAGAGGAGTATTTTGGGATGTGGATGTGCTGTACGATCGTCAGGCACATCAGTCTTTAAGACATCAGCATGTTGGAAAAGAGCTGAGCCAAAAGGCAAAGCTCTTGAGTTGATTTACATTCCTGCCCTCATCTGCCATCATGAGTTTTGGGTGGAATCTCAATGAGCTTTCATGTGGACTCTCCTTCCAGATATAAGAGGAGGAAGATCAGTCATCCAGGGGCAACTTTGCTCCTATCCAGATGCTTCCTGGACCGACACCCTAGAGAGGTGGTAAGTGTCCAGGGTCTATCGCCCACCACCGAGCCTGAATGGATCAGAACCGGGTCATGATGAGGCCTGAGAGAGTACTTCCACATACAGGTTGAGGGGCACTTTAAATGGGTTATGCTCCTTTACTCCTGCCTTTGGAAGACTTGGCTTCACATCAGTCACGCCATGTATCAGCCCAATGCCAGCTCTGTGTGTATAGACATCGATCCATGACAGTAAACATTACAGAGACGTCTTGCAAAATGAGCTTTTATAGTGCCTGTTACTTTTCCACAATAAGCTCTTCTTACGGGGTAGCTGCAGGCACAGCAGCGGGGATAAGATGTGGCTTTTTTAAAGGTCTTATTCATCCACGCAAACGTCTAAGGAACTGTTTGTTCATTCAAAGACAGCAAGGTCAGTTATGGTTTCAAGTATCACATGAGTAATGCCATGACATTGTTACCCATAAGTGATTCATCGCTGAGGCACATTTAGTGCAGGTCTGACGCTGTTTTGGCTCGTGTGAGAAGCTAAACAGCTGCAACCAGCTGTTCCGTCGGCAAACAAGAGAACAATAACCCCGGGTAAACTAAGTCAACATCCTGTAATCTGTAGGAAATATCTGGTGACACGCCGGCTGTCAAAAGAAGGTAATTTTGTTGCTGACAGACTGGAGAGCATGACGGCGTTGGGCCGCTAATCCTGCCAAAGCCAGGACGGCAGGGATGCCTGTGTTTACTGGAATGGCTCCAATCCTCATCACATATAAAGTCAATCGCTAACTTCTGAAGCCGACGCTGAATAAATGTCAATACGCTGACAAACTTGGTAAACATATGTGATGCCAACGGCACGAAGTGACACTTCCACCATGCAGGTTAGCGTGGTTCTATACCTGGGTGTGTGTGCCAGGGTGAAGCGGCGCCTCTGCAGATTGATGCTGCGGTTCATCAATAGCTTCCTGAAGATCTGGGGGGAGTTCCTGGGAGATCCTCCTGGGGAATCTTTGGGTGAACTCTTTGGGGACCCTCCTGGAGAGTTCGCCTTGGACCGGGACATCAGCTGGATGATGGGCAACCGAGACAGCAGTCTTCCTTGAGGCTTCACCTCAGTGTTCTCCTCATCCGAGGTATCAGAGCCCAAGTTGTTCATGGCTGACTGAGGACGGTCGCTTTGGTGGCAGACATCAAGAGTTGGAGGTTCGAGAGGGCATCAGTGCAGGCAGCTGACGTCCGTGGTTGTCTGTGTTTGTATTCCAGGGAAGGTTCTGCTGCTGATCCACGTGCGTGTCAGTGTCAAGAGATCATCCATAGAGAATTCCAAACATTCAAACGCAGCTTCTCACTAACACATGTATTCACTTGAAGAAGCTACTCTGACTCCATGTCCGCCTCTCAAGTCTATAATGAACGCCTGCACCGAACTCAAACAGAGTGGATGCACTCCTTCCCCCTCCCTCTCTCATTCTTTGTTTACATTTCTTCCAGTCCTTCCCCTCGTTCCAACTAAATATGGACACATGATTTAGAGGGAGGAGAAGGATGACGGATCATTGCTTCTTTTTCCTCTCACTAAACCTTCCCCCATTCAACCGCTGCAAATCTACAGCATATATATATATATATATATATATATATATAAATATATATATATATATATATATATATATATCAGCAACTTTAAACGGCCATCAATAATGACTTCCTTTCTGGTGAAAGCTGCTGGGCTCAGCTCTCTGCCGTGCTTCTTCCTGGCTCCGTGCACGGTCCTTTTCATTTTCCAATTTCCTCAGAAACGTTCACATGCAACCAGTGGATCAGGAAGAGTCACATGAAAGGCCTCCAATGATAACTGCTGAGGTAGATAAAAGCTACGGCGAGCATGAGTGCTGTCACGATGGCGCACCCTATCTGTGACCAGAGGCAACATCAGTCTCACCGTCACGCAACATCTTTGTGTGTTAAAGTGAGAAAAGGTTATGCTGCGATTAAAGACTCTGCTCACCACCAGTCTGGAGTAATCGAAATAACTCGGGGAGCTGGAGCATTTGACAGAAGATAAAACTTATGACCAGCAGCTGCTAGCGATGGAAGATCCAGTTTGCTTCGGTTGCACGGGTTTTAACTGTCTTTGGTGCAGCATGTACCTAAAAAGAGCCGACCGGGGCTGAAATAGCTCTATGAAAGTCAGAACCGTAACCAGTATTAAGCTGCTTCTACCACTGAAAGGGGACGCAACAAAGTAACAAAGGCCCTGACCCGGACCATAGGTTAACTTGAGACTGTCTCCGGTTGTTGGTGACAAATTTGTTTTGTTCGCGTCACATGATCAGAGAGCACTATTGTCACTTTGTCTCATACTCTCAACTTTTATTAATCCCCTGTACATGCTCTGTACACAACATAGCACAATAAATTGTAAAAGAGCTTAGAAACAATGTGAACAACGCAAGAAAATGCAGTTCAAGAAGAATCCTTCATTGTAAAGAAAACACAGGAAGTAATACCGTGCTAATACCAGGAAGGCCTATTGCCACAGTACCCAATGAGTACTTACCCAGACCGCTGGGTGGAAACACAGTTGCAGTACACTGTAGCGGCGTAAGGGCTTTCTAGTGAGGAGCGTCCCTTTATTATGTTTCAGAATTACCTTTCATTTTACAATTGGTTTTCAATAAACCACATTCTATTTTGGACTCCAGCCATTGAAGTTCTCTGAGACTTATTTTTTTTTTTTTTTACCTGTCTATTTCATGGCTAGTGTTCCTGGGAAGTCATAATCTACTTTCTACTTCATCTTGGGGTTGTGAGAGAGTACTTTGTGAGCTACAAAGGCCCAATAGTCATTAGTTATTAACACAATTACACAGCACTTCGGGGTAGATTGCTAAAGAGTGAAGTCGACAGGTTTCATATCCTTAGGGTCCAGATATACAAAGGTCTCAGTTTGAATGTACTGATTTAATCACAGAAACTAACAAGAAGATTGTGAGCATGTACCAAGATTGCACGTACAAATTAAAACTTGTTACCAGAGATGCAATGGGAACCGCAAAAATGAAGAGGTTTTTGTACATGAAGAAGAGGAGAATTGGTGAGAAACCTGTGAAAATCTTTCACCTATTCAAGTGTCTCACTGCCATCACTTCAACTAAGCGTGTACAAATAAACACCAATACAGACATCCATGTATTTCAGGCACATGATAAATCTCTTTCCCTGTACAAAATAAAATGCACATTCATTGCACTGAACTGACTGTTTTGGACCTGTATACACTTGCAAAAGCTGATGCCACACACAAATTTAAATACAGAAAAAAGCCATAAAGCTGCAGACGTTTTGGCAACAGCTGCTTAAAAGCATCGTGGAAACAATAATAAACGTGTTGCCAGTCTGATCTGTTGTTGTGAAAGTTGTGCAAACAGAAGGACGGTCGACGCCTGAGGCAGCGCATTTCGCTAAATAAATATGCTTTATCTAACAAACTATTGCAAATGAGTTTGCCAGGTCGTCTCAGTAGGAAGCAGTGGAAGTTTTGGAATTTACTCACGGGGATTCGGCGATGTAAAATGAGACCCCCTGATGGTCGTTCAGAGCCGGGGGTCTGTAGGAGAGCCGGGGCAGCTGCAGGGAGCCCGAAAACTCTCTCTTGACCGTGTATCTGTCTGGGATGAAGCTGCAGGCCGACAGTGAAGAGTCCCATTGTCTCTGCAAGGAAGAGGAAGCAGGTTGATCAAGTCATGTTTCCCACCTGAGATTATTCAACTAATTCAATGAATTCAATATTCTCCAGAAATTATATCCACTTAAAATCCCAGAGAGCCGGCATCAGACATGTGGGATCGAAACAGATGGACGGAAAGATGATGGACAGTTTGCTACAGTGGCACATGGTTCTGGTGAGTTCGATAATAATGAACTCACTTTAGCCTCTTAGAAAGACACTTGACGATAAGATTTCAAGGCTGTTCTGTGCAGAAATGTGACCAAGCTTGAAAACCATCCACAGCTTTATTTTTAGAAGCTTTATCAGATTTTTGGTCCTGAGACCGACGCATCATTACATAGGACACAACAGGCAGTTCTCACAGTCAGACACTGTTTGCAATCTAGCTAGTGGGGTTTGTTCGTTTTAGCGTCAGAATGAAAGATTAAAGTCCTAGTTTTTCGCTATCTGTGAGTGACAAACACCTCCAACTCAAAACAGCTCAATTCCTCAGCATACAACTCTTCTGCACCTCATGTATTCAGATGAGCCAGTGTGGGTGACAACAAGGATCAATCAATAGAACGTACTGCACATGCATGAGCTCGGTAAGAGCTTCTGTAAATGTACGACCCACTTTTTCCCGCTCACTGTCACAGTGTGGCATGTGTTCGATCAGTACTGTCTTCCAAACACAGCAGATTATCAAACCTTCCGGACCTTCAAAAATGGTCGACAGCAGTTATGATTAGTGGAATTATAATTTTTCACCATCTCAAACTAAACCAGGAAACCTCATGGACAACTCTAGTAAGATGAGGGAAGCCTATGACAGGGGAATTACTCTACTTTTCTCAGGAAAAATGTTGAAATAAATAAAAGAATATTAGTTATATTATTAGTTGTGATGTCTACAAATGGAGTGATGAACAGTCCATGGATAGATTTCTTAGAAAAAAAAAAAAAATATATATATATATATAATCCTTCATTCTACTGTATAATTCAGATGAAGGATCAATTTTCAATTTTAAAAAACCCTACCTCTGAGAAGTCAAAGATTTTCGATGAGGGACTTCGCCTCATGTCTCTGTTCCAACTACACGAGAGCTTTTAAATTCGAGCAGTCGGCACTCTTTTTTAGGGCAGATATAAAAACACGTTCCAAACTTCCTTCTGCTGTCACCGTCTCAAAACAGCCATTTCCTTATCAGGATCCTCAGCTGACATCGGGCCGGCAGCTCGAACGTTTGCCATATTAAAATGCTTTCAGCGCTCAGCGTTAAACTCAGTGCACTTGTGGTCTTTAGAGATGTTTGGTTAAGTCTTAACTGATGTGTGTTAATTACAGGAACCTGTGGATCCAGAGCCTCTGGTCGGACCAGACGCTTACAAGATCTTTAAAAACGATTACACAACAACAACAAAAAAAAACCGCAGTGACAGAGGGATATATATTTTATTGACCTTGCTGAGCAAAAGATGAGCACCCACAAAGGTGGCTGACTTATGAGCTAAATCAGCAAAGCTGTAAAAACGCAATACCAGTGGAATTCATGTTTGAAACAGGGGTATATGATAATAATATGGGAAATGGCGCTATCTAGTGGGGAGTCAGGAGAGTTGCGCTTAGCAGGAAAGAACCAAAACTGTCTTATGAAAGTAGATTATTAACCGCTTCAGGTGATAGTAGAATGGAAAACTCCATTTAAGTTTCCACCAATGGTTCCTGATTTAGCTCCACCCCTCAGCCACTTTTGTTCCCAACACAGATGGGAGGCTTGACACCCTGAAGAGGAAGACAACAGAGGTGATAAGTACACAACAGCTAAATGATTTTAGTTCGGTCTGAGCACCTTATATGCGTTGCAGACCACAGTGAAGAGAGAGGTCAGCGCGTCGGTCTCCAGAGTCTCGGTGTGCACCTGCAAGTGGGTGAGGAAACTTCAATGACATCATGAAAGTGGATAATCTGTAGACTTGAATCAATAAATCTAACGGATCTAAAAAGACTCACCAGCTAAACTCTTTATTTCAGCTTAAGACATATGATGTCAACTATGGCCGCAAATAAGATACTGACCCCGTTGATGAGAATCCAGGGCACATAGGTGTTAGGGGGCTTGACCGCAC
This sequence comes from Synchiropus splendidus, assembly GCF_027744825.2. Classification (NCBI taxonomy): domain Eukaryota; kingdom Metazoa; phylum Chordata; class Actinopteri; order Syngnathiformes; family Callionymidae; genus Synchiropus; species Synchiropus splendidus. Next base: position 8,799,281 of record NC_071346.1, on the reverse strand, counting down.
GAGTCCTCAGGGCGTTCTGGTGCATCAGCATGTTGCCCTGGGCCCCGTTGGCACAGTTCAAGACGGTTTGCCACTTCAAATTGGCACTGTACAAAGCAAGGCACTGCAGAATGGAGTGACAATACGCAAGGGTTTATTGGCTCACTCGTAAAATGGCCTTCCTACACATCATTGCATCGCATTGTCTGGGAATCACTCACACTCTGTGCTGCATTGACGACATTCAGGGACGTCTCCATGCAGTTGATGATCTCGAAGGCTTGGTCGGTCATGTTGAGCAAGCAAGCCTGAGCCGAGGAGGAAGCACAGAATCATCAGGTGCCTGCGCTCACACAACACCAAGTGTGAGTTGCTCTACCTCAATGACGTTTCCCCGACACTCTCCAGGGCCATGCTGGCAGGTAAACTGGTAACTGCCTCCAACAAGTTTCTCCTGTTGGATCATGGAGGAAATCACCAAAACAAAAGTCACACAATTGAAACAAATGTTCTTTTTCTGAAGAAAATGGACTCATTTCAGGTGAAAATACATGACAGATTAAAGAAAAATGTCTTGCTCTTAAATCCATTTCATGTATCAAGTCATTGCACGGAAACTTTGAGCAGTGAGGTCGGTTCTTGGCATTGACGTACCTTAGCGTTCCCATAAGGGATGAGGTTCACCGTGAGGATCTCTTTCAGCAAGACCCAGGTGGGGTAGAGATTTTGCGTGACAAATCTTCGGCAAGCAGGACAGAGACTCTCATAGCAAAGTTCCAACTGCACAGGTTCCGCAGTGCGAGTGAAGTTAATGTCACGACATTGTTCCACCACCTTTGAAGAAGTAAAGACAAAATCACAACACAAGCTAAGCCACTCTGTAATGTACAGCTGTCAAATGTGGACGAACCAATTTGACCGATGCCTTGTTTTAAGAAGTAAAGCAGCTATAATGTAATGATATATTAAAAATAGGAAGTTCATTCAGTTAGTATGTACATGGCTGAATAGGTTCAGCAAGTCTGGCTTTGTTGGTTTTTGTGAGAGAAACTGGATGAATGTGATAAAAGTGTAACACTCTACAAACTGTGGTGGAAGCAGGTGTAAAGACAATACCTTTCCAAGAAACTCACCCCACACTTGGTGGCCGACTGCAAAGACGAACACATCTCAGACGGAGGGATGCTACACGGAACTGCGCAGCTGCAGTGATGCCAGACGGCGACGAGAAGCAGGAGGGCAAACATGGTTTTCATCTTCAGCAGCAGTGAACGCTTCCACTTGCTCAGTGGAAATAACACCAAAACTTGAAGTCTTAAATACCATACTGGACTTCCACCCCACCCTCGTAGTGTTTCTTGAAGTCAGATTGGCTATGGGCCCATGACACGGACGTTTAATGTGTCAACCTATTTATTTAACCTTTATAGTAGAGAATTAGCTCTCATTCAAATGGCAGCCCTTCATCGGCCAGGTCGACCAACAGGCAGCGCAAAGGTCAGATCCAAAAACAAACAGATGCACAAGCATAAGCGCAAACAACATATTTAAAGAGTATAATTAACACAAAATAGACTGTGACATTTATGTAGTGTGTGAAGGATGACCGCAAACTAATGCCGGATTAGACCTTACTGACCAGTGTGTTTAGGGAAAGATCAAATTAGATTGCCCTCCAGCCAACATGTCAGTCACACGTGGAACGTTGTGTTATTTGTTACAATCCATGCATCTGCACTGAAAATAGCACTGAACAATGAGGTCTGTCACAGCCAAGTCAAGTGAGCTGATCTAGCAATATTAACATCTTCGAGGATCATCTCTCAGTATAGACACACCTGCGTCATTGAGTTTGAGACAGTAACATCTTGAAAGTGCATATCTTTCAGCCCAAATTTAAGACGATGAAATTTGTTTGTGCAGACGACTATAGCCTGTACGTGACTATAATAGTATCATCAGCATCGATGCATGTGTGAGTCAGTTGACATGCATGTTGTTGATCACACAACTTAAGAACAACAGAGCTAACAGAAGAGTCTCCGCCCTCACAGACAGTAAACAGACTAAGCAGTGGCTCCTGAACCAAGTCAGACAGTTCAAGTTCAAGGGAGAGTGCCTGTTCATTTATTTTTCTTCAGAGATCAAAATACTTTTTAATTTACAGGAATGTTTATGAGTGCATTTATATTTATTCCTTTATTTTCTTCAGCTATTTACCTGATGGGGTGGCTGGATGCTGCAGCCTACCCCAGTCACTGGGGACGGACAATGAATCACTATGATTCATGTATAATTACAGCGATGAATCCAAAAAAACAAGACTTTTATTCTCATGTAACAATATACACATGTAATAACCAATGTCTGCACTGAACTCAAACATCAGAGCGGATGCACTCCTTCTCCCTCTCTCTCCCATTCTTTGTTTTCAATTTCTTCCAGTCCCTCCCCTCGTTCCTACTAAGCATGAACTCATGATTTAAAAGGAGGACCATTGCTTATGTATATATATATATGTATATATATATATACACACACAGTGGTACCTCGGTTTTTGAACGTCCCGGACTTCAAACAAAAATTTCAAGATTTTTTTGCTTTGGATTTCGAATGGAAACCCAGAACTCGAACGCCCCCGAAAAAAGACGGAAAAAACATAATGTGCACGGACCAATCAGCTGACCCACGAAGCGCTTTATTATTGTCTGTAACGCAGCCTCTGTATGCATACGTGTCCCATTAGCTACATTTACTGACTGTTTTTCTTTTCATATTGAGGTGTAAAACCTTTCCCGTGTCCAGCTCGCGGACACGGGCACCTCTTCACTTCTGGAGAGACGTCACTCACTCGGCAACCCCTCCCACATGCAGCGGCCACACACATAGAGGAACAGTGCACCTGCAGCAGACACTCTACATTCACTCCTACAAAAGACTATTTTAAGGCTTGGAACGCGTCATTTCTTTTTCCATTCATTGTAATGGGAAAAATAGATTCAGATTTCGAACAAATCGCTTCTCGAACGGCCGTCTGGAACTGGATTGTGGTCGAGAAACGCGGTACCACTGTGCACTGTATATAACAAGTACTATTTGCATTTGATCATTGATTAAGAAAAAGTATAGTAGCTTTTGTCATGGCCTCACAAGGGCTGTATAAATACAGGGAAAGGGCCGCACGTGGCCCCCGCCTTTACTTTGCCCAAGTCTGCTCTACATGATGGAAAGCAGTAGAATGAGGTCCCTCTTTTGCCTTCTGCATGACAACTGTCACCTGCTGTTCCACTGAGTTCATTACAATCAAAAATATGCCAAATTTCATATGTAAAATAAACACGGGGCAATAAAATTGGGTGAGTATAAACACAACATAGCAGCGGATATTGGGAAATTGGGGGGAAAAAAAGTAAAGGTGAAATTGGTACGACATAGCTCTACCATCACTGACATATTAAGCTAAATTTTTATCGTAACTTCTTTCAAGGGTGATCTTTTTTTAAACGAGCAACCCTTGTGTAAAAGCTTACAACAAGAAAATGCCACAAATTACATTTTCATGGCTGGAAATTCGTTGGGAAACCAGCGATAATGAAATCTTTAAAAGACATGCGCACAAGTTAGCAGCAACTAGCAGGCGGTGCATTTCGCGCTAGGGCTGGGACCTTATCCAACTGTCCTCATTTGTGTTTGCATATGATGCTCCAGGCCAGACCATATAAATATAAATATTATTCCCCATACCCCCTCGCTACATTCATCAACTTAAATAATGAAAATAAAAACTTACAGGGTTGGTTGACGGTGTCACTCACAACTGGTTTGAAGTTAGCATCGGGGCTACATCGTTAGCCGTTCCTGAAAATTTCATATTTTTTTCCGCAAAAACCCCAAAGTCCTTCTGGAAAACGGATTGTTAAGCAGGTTCGGATACATTGCGAACACTAATGTTCACCCCAAACGGCTGCAGATGTAAATAAGCTGCGTTTCCTTTGTCAAACTTTAATTGAGTTTATGCAGCAACCAATCGGCGGAGGGGAACATGATGACGTCGACAATTCGCTCAGGCGCCCCTCCTGGTGGTGAGCACCGAAATAGCAACATCCAGCGTGGAGAGACAGCAATGAATAAATCAAATAAATAAGTTTATACGACGTATCAGAGGCAGGTAGCACTTAAACCAGTGGGCTCATGCAGTCAGACAGTTCTTCAAGGCTGTTTTTATGTAGATATATGATCAAGATCTGTCTGAAAATGTGTGCACTTTTTTTACATGTTTTATTTGATTTCTAGTGACAAGACCGACGCACCTTACCTTGGACACAACAAGCATTCTCACAGCCGAGACACTGTTCTTCACTGTTCTTAATCATGAGGGTTTGTTTCCCCAAATATTAAGGTCCCTGTCTTATTGAGTCATTTCTCCTCTTATTTTTCAGTTCAAACAACCACAAAAACTGAACAAAGCACGCCAAACCCAGTGGTATACTTCATCGAAACAATAACCACACACATTTGATCAAAAGACAAGCAGCTCTTGGGTTTATTTATGAGTTAAACCAACCAAAATATAACATCACAAACAGTATTTATTTCAGGAAAATTGTAATCAGTTTCTAACGAAAACCAAACTACATTCATAAGATGGGAAACGGCGCGCTCTAGAGGGTATAAGACGTATTGCGCTTAAAATAGATAAAGTGCGTCATTTAAAAATTATTCCCTTTCAGTGACAGACGGTATGATAAAAATTCAAATCCAAGTAAAGGGCCACACATGAATCGAGTCTCCCCTCAGTCTTTGGTGCAGTAACTTCTGAAGTGACTGCACTTGCCTCCGCAGGCCTCAGGCTTGGGTCCCTGAAATGGAAAAAAAATGGAGGTCAAAGGTCTGAAATAAGTAAACTACAGTCAAACGAATGAAATTGCGGTAGTGTGAGCACCTTATACATGTTGCAGACCAGAGTGAAGAGGGACGCCATTGCATCCTGCTGCAGTTTCTCAGTGTGGACCTGTAAATGCGCAACAATACTTCTGTGAAGTCATAAACGTAAGCAAATTGTGGATTTTTCAGAGAGTCCAACGCTTTGAATTTGGAATTTCCCCTCGCAAGACTAATAATAGGATCTTATCTTAAAATCATAAAACAAATACCGGTCAGTATTCAGCTTGCAATCTGCAGTTAAAGTTTTACTTTCAAATAAATCACTATTTTCAGTCTATTCCCTGCCTCGCACATGATACTGCCCAACAATAGCAAATTGTTATGAAAGTGAGAGGGTGCAGGTTGGAGGAAAATGAAGTCGTCGTTTTCTATGTTGCACCTTTGAAGTACTCTTTAAGAAAAACCTTTTGCGCCAGAAGTTCATGAAGAATCACATAAATAACAAACACTTGAGCTTGACGTGGCAATGAAGTCCACTTCTGACCTTTAACCTTCTAAACAACAAGACCGGACAAATAGAGGAATTGAGCTAGATCTATAAAAACGCTCCGTGGTTCCCGGAAAGTTCCACTAAAGTATTGCTGCTGAGTGGATGAGACACGGGAACCTTTCCTCCATCGGCACACCTTTGAGAGGAGAAACAAAAGTATGCTCCTCGATCGCCACATGACACTGACCCCATTGATGACGATCCAAGGCACATATTCGTGTGGTGGCTGCAGAGCGTCCGTCTTCAAGGCGTTCTGGTGCATCAGCTTGTTCCCTTGGTCTCCCTTCACGCAGTTCACCACGGCATCCCACCTTAAATCTGAGCTATAGAGTGCCACACACTATGACACAAAAGAGTCGGACATTATTAGAGGACTTCACAGTAACAAGTTGCTTATTATCGCTCACGCTCTCTGCTGCATTCACGACATCAACGGAACTTTCCATGCAGTAGATGATGTGGAAGGCTTTGTCTGTCATGTTGAGCAAGCAAGCCTGAGCCCAGGAGGAGAACAGAGAAGCATAAATCCACTACACTGCTCACATGATACTGTGAGAAGGAGCGCAACTCAACCTCTATCATGTTTCCCAGACACTCCTCCTCTCCATGCTGGCACTCAAACTGATAATGGTCCCCATCTGGCGTCTCCTGTTGGGACAAATCACAAAAAGAACAAAGAGAAAAAATAAGATTCAGTGTTTCTAATACATATAAGTATAGTTAATGATACCAGCGTGATTTAAGTTTCTTATCAAAATATATGACATCAAACTCAAAACTAAAACTGAAATGAAAGTTTTGTTTTAACATTCTTGGTCGAACTATAAACATCTTATATATTCAAAATGATAAAATATTGCTGTAAACATTTGTTTTCATGGCAGAAGCTGTGCATTCAATGTGTTCATCCACCTTCCTGTTTAAGTACATTTGCCTGCAGCAGTATAAAGAATTACAGATTCATTCTGTTGCAGAAGATGCTTTGTTGAAACAGATAAAATGCCTTGTGCTAAAAACTGAAAAACTTTTTGCTATCCCAGTCTGATGTCGTCGTGTCAGTACCTGAGCATTTCCATATGGCACCAAATTCACCGACAGGATGTCTTTCAGCAAGACCCAGGTTGGGAACAGCACTTCTGAGATGAACATCCGGCAGCCAGGACAGAGAGTCTCATAATAAAGGTCCAACTGCACTGGTTCTGCTGTGCGGAACAACTTTGTGAAGTTCGCTTCGAGACACGATCGCAACACCTGTGAAGACGGAAAGGCAGAATGAAAGATTTTTAAATAAACACGCATGCTCAAATACTGACAAAGACACTATCCAAGGTCATGAACAGCAGCACTTAACAGGAGCCGGTGTTTTATTGGGAGAGGAAGAAGGGGAAAGAAGGGAAACCGGATATGTGAGTGACAGAATTACAATGTAATAACAATATAATGACTTCCTAGTTACACAGGTGGTAAGAGCTACTGAGCGAGTATTTTAAGTAGTTGTCAACTAGGTTTTGGGTTGATAGTGAGTCAGAATCAGAATCAAATTTATTGCCATGGTCAATGGGGAAAGTGCTTTGGAATAAAGTGCTATCAATAAAATTAAATAAAATAATTCGTGGCTTGACCACGAATTCAACAGTCTGACGGCCGAGGGGAAGAAGCTGTTCCTGTGGCGGGAGTCGGTGTAATAACAACGTGATACTCGGAAAACTAAGATGAAAGCAGGTGCAATCGAGTAATAACAAGGTAACACAATGGAACTAAAGGCATCATTACACTCACCCCACAGCGGACGGCCGCCTCCAGCGACGAACACATCTCAGACGGAGGGTAATAACATGGAGTGGACGGAACTGCGGAGCTGGACTGAAGCCAGGCGGCGACCAAAAGCAGCAACGAAATCCTGACGTTCATCTTAGGTGCTACAGGACGCTCTGCTGTACTCAACTGGACGGAAACCGACAACTTGTTTTTAACAACGCCAACTAAATTTAAATACCACTCCAACTTCCGCCCCCGAGTGTTTCTTGGAGTCTAATTGGTTGTTGGTCACATGATCATGTGCGTCACATGTTCCCAAACACGGACATGAAACATCGCTGTCCTTAACCTTAATTCCTTCTGAGCTTTTTCTTGTCTGTTACATTGCTAATATATATATATATAGTACATAATAGAAAATGGAAATCATATCATCCTTTATATTTACATTTTCAGCATTGCATATATGCACGTAAACAAACTATTTGATTCTTTAAATGTTTTTTTTTATTCATAAAAACACTGAACAAATAGATTTTTTTAAATTTTTTGTTCAACCTATAATATAAAACATGCATTTTATTTTTCATATTTCATCACATTCACATGTGCTCCATTTTAACTGAAAAAGTCTTGTGACTTGTGACATACACCAGGATGTTCGTTGGAAGATGGATGAGTCATTAGTCACAGCATTCTGAGCCATTTCACCAAGGTCACCGTTCACTTTACACAAACTCACACTTCTTTACTTTATATGTAGAATAAAATCTTCCAAGTGCCCTGTGTTTCACCACAAATAGACACAATCTCTGATATCACTCGGAAACCAAACTATAACTAAAGTAACTGATATGCAGATCCTTAAAAAAGGAATCAAGAGCCAAAGAACACGACTGAAACTATGAAAGTCTGAAGGCTCATATTAAACACACCCTTTCACATAACTTGATAACATTCATAATGGCTCACCTTTAAATGTACTTAGTCTATTTATAGCTCCTATTTTACATTTGAAGCTCCTAATAGTTAAAAAAAACAAAACAAAAACTGACCTTCTGCAAGCTATTATGCTCCGTATCAAAGATCAATGGGCTCTGGATGAGTGACTGAATTATTTGGCTTTAGACAAAACTTATTTGTTCTCGTTTAAAGCACTGTACTGATACTGTGTGGAGGTTGTGTTAACGCTGAACCCGACCAGTAAAAGTGATTCACTAGGCAAGTGTTTTGGAACAGTGTCAACAATCCTGAAATGGCTCAAATAACAAGCAACATCACATGCTTTGATCTGCGACGTGTGTCGCTGCCTCATTGTTCATGTATGTTAATAATCAGTCTTCTTAAGCTGCAGATATACATATATATAAAAAAAGAACTCTGATGCCATAAAAACTTTTCACCTGGTGACTCTCACATGATTGCTCAGCAGCGCTGAGTCAGCAAAAATGATCCAGTTTTGCGCAACATGCTCCACTTTCGCCTCCTGTGTTTTGCTCTAGAATCAGAAGAACCAGCTTCTGCGTACAGTTGAGATCTTATGTAGATGAGCAATGGATAAAACTGAAGCAATTGAATGCTTCTTCTAGTCAACATCCCCCTCAATATCCACTGATATATATGAGGCTATGTTGGGGGAAAATACACTAAAATGAAGTAGGAAAATAATATGCTAAAATAACGGCAACTTGCAAAAGTGATTTATATATATTTAATTGCCTTTTTGAAATCATTGCATCAGCCTAAAGAAAGAACCGTACAGACGAGAGTATGTGTGTGGACAGGCAACTCTGAAGCAAGCTGTACAGAAGAGAACCAAACCCTGATACTGACAGAGGCGGAACAACACAAGAAGAAAATACCATTATCATCATCATGCATAGGAGAACACAACCAACAGACTGTGTGGCAGAACAGCGCCCCCTCTGAGCGCAGCACGTCGGTGTAGATTTTTTTTATTTTAATTCACATTGTTAAGAAAGTTTAGGCCTTTTTAAATGTGCTTAAACAGATAAAAAGACACCAGGATAAAATAATGTTTATTGTGAAATATAGCCAACACAATGCACCAACAAACAGCAAGAGGGAGCGCTGTTCTCGAGTGAAAAAACAAAAATAATGACACAAAAACAGTGAAAATCAGCCAGGGACAGGTTGATTTTCCCAACATGTATTTGCCATTTGGTTAATTATATATTGTAAACATTTGTTTTTTTCTTTATGGAGGAAAGAAAATCAAGCTAGCTTATTATTTTCTGTATAGGCTCTGACACATATAAACAAACAGTATCTATTGGCTTTAATAAAAAAAAAAAAAAAAAGCAGACTAAAAAAAATGTCACCACAAAAGCTCACTCACTAATGCCGATTTTTGAGTTCATTTTTAATCAGTCAAGGGCTGTTTTTTTCTTTCCTGTTTATTTTTTTTCTTTTTCTATGACTGGTTTGGCACCAGGTGAAGTGTTACTTTTGTGGTGCATCCTCTTAACACTGCAGCTACTCCCCAAACCGTTCAAAATGACAAAGGCTTCTCAAAGAATAAACTCTAGTATTTATCAAATGCAAACGTAACGTAAAGACTAAGCTCTGAAACTATCAACACATGTACAATGAGCTCGCTTTGTCCTCGGAACGCAACAGATTTTCGTCATAACGTCGCAGATTGTGACAGAAACAAAATGCCAGCTGCATTTTGGATAATGCTCGCTAATAGGCCTACTTTTTAAACTAATATTTTGGGCGTAAAAATGTACGTCTTTCAAGTTATTTTCTTCCCCAAATCACTGTGCATGTACCGCTGGATTCAACACAACTGCTTGTTCTGTATAACCCATTACCAATAAGTGTAACGGGTTATAGAGTTTTCAACCATTCAGCTACACATTTTTTTTTACTTATTTATTGCTCTTGCCTGTAGAAAGTCAAGTAAGTGCGATCATTTTCTAGTTTTAAACCATATTTTGAAGCCTTAACTGATAAATCAAGTGTAAAAAAATGCAATATTCGGCTTTAGAACAGATTTTTGTCCCCCAAAAACAACTAATTTTAGAACAGAAAGTCAACTTAGTTTTAGCTTCTTAAGTCGTCATTGCAAAAGGGGACATCCATATTCAAGTTTTTCTCCCTAAATTGAGGCATGAACCGCTAATTCTACCAGAATAATTTCTTTTAAACAATAAAAAAAAATGCTTATAAAACCACAACAATTAAATCTGGGCTTCAAAGCAAAATTTCTAAGATGATCTCCACTTTATGCATCAGTTTTGCAAATTTTACAACCAAAAAAATGAAAATGTGCATGGAAAAAAAAAGGTTTTCAGAAAGACATTATCCAAAAATATAGCTTTCTAAGAATATATTTCAAAATAGTCTCTCTTTCGAACCCCAAATATACTGGTTCTCTATCGTGTGCTTCTTCCGCGAGGCCGCTTCAAGGATTTACAGTGTACCGAAGAGAATGAAAAAAAAAAAATAAACGTCTTTTTAAAAGTTATTTCAGCTATTACTCAGCGTGATAGCACGATCGTTGAGTTTCAGCGACTACTATAATATCATGCACTCTCATCGCGTATTACTGATCGATGCTACTGAAGTTACATTGCTTCTCTCTCTTGTTAAACATCTGTGATTAACAGGATAATATGGCAGGTGAAAAGTTCACCCACAAAAATGTCCAACTTATCAAGATATGTTTCCCCAAAACAGGTCCTTGGATATGATCTTCAAAATATACAGCAAGTGTCCAAGTCCGAGATCATTTGTAAAATGTTATATGACCTAAGATAACGCTCATTTTTGGGACTGAATCACAATGATAAAATTGTGCTGCTTAATATCTAAATATATATAATCGGAAATGATTCATTGAACAAAATTCTCTTTAAAGTTGTGCAGCTTTTTAAGTTGGACATTTTTGCTGAGCGGACAAAAAGTGCATAAACGAGCAAGCAGCTCTCTTTTATGTTTGTTATTACAGAGTTTATGTAGTAAAACTAACTTTATATCAAACATCGCAATCAGTCAAAAGCATACGATTTACAACAACGGCAGCATAAACTGTACACCGTGTACATTATTAAGAAAGAAGTCGATCACCCTGATATAACGCGTGAAAAGACCTTAAAACTATCAACAAGTGGTGGCGCTGTTCGCCACCGAGCTTCACCGCTGTCTGTTCGTCATGGTTTTTGGGCGCAAGGATCGTGAGGGACAGAAAAAAAAGTGCAGTCACAAAAAGTGTTGGTCCAACGAACGGTATAAAGTGGTGGAGGTGGGTCACCAGATCACAAGCTTGTGACGAATGCTGCAATGCGATGAGAGCTTATCCGACATGGATGTGTACGGTTCACATTTGACATCAAAACACCGCCAGCTTGTGTGCAAAGTGAGAGCCAGAGAGAGAGAGAGTGAGCACCAAGCTGCCGCACGAACCGCCAAAACTGAACACATGTAACGACAGAGAGCTTTAACGTGGCTCTTCCACAGAAACAAACACGCCATTCAAGGTAAATGGCAACTGTGAATGACGGGCACAACGCGTAAGGAGCAATGGCGCCCTCTAGTGACGTGAATGACTTCAAGGCACTTCTCATCGTTCTCTCGATTAAAGCCCTCAGATCAGACGCACTGTCGCCACCTCCGGTATCATTCTTGGGATTTTAGTTTGCCAAGAATTGTGCAAAGTACAGTACGACTGAATAATCCTGAATAGTATCAAAGTGAAATGTTTTGAGTTGATATTTGATTTCATATCGAGCTTATGTTGCCATTCTGGTGATGCATTTTAACTGTGTCATAAAAAATAAGACAACTTTCATCGACAAGTTGTAAAAAAAAAATGCCACCTCGACCGTTTCTTCTACAAAAATATTTTCCGTTTTACCGGCAAGTTTTGCTCGACAACAACCAGACGACTTCCAAGTGAACTGTGTTTCCATACAGATGAGAACAATCCTAGCGAGCGGGAATTCGCTGCATAAGCAAACAACGGTGGCAACTGATCTAAGAACAAGTGACACCGCCGCCGATGAGTGCAGCACAACGACACCGTCTTTGACCACTGGTGACCAGAAAGAAAACCCAAACTGAGAAGGTCTTCATACACACAAGATAATCTCTGGGACCACAGACGCCTGGCTAAATGGCAAAAGGACCTTTTTTCCCTCCGTGTTGCTACATGAAAATACATCCTTCATTTGGCTCACATTAGCTGGATACTGCGGATCCTGGAACAAAACAAATCACGAACATGACGGCTTATGTGGCTGAGTTATATTACTGCTTATATATTCTGTATGTACATCGATGTTCTACAGCTCGGTGAGTCATGTCTGCGAGAAAAACAAAATCAACAGTCAAGCACGAAGAGAGGAAGCACCGCGAGTAGATACATAAAACCCAACAATAAAGAGCATGTACCGCTAAAACAGTCCATCTACCTAGAGACAAAGCCATACAGTACCATAATAATAATCACGAAGATGATGCTCTTCAGCGTACAAGAAGCCGACACGTGAGAGGAGCAATAACAGTTAAGCCGTAAAAGTCGATGGCCACAGATGCTACAGTATTAAAGAAGCCTGATAAACGCAAGTTTGATGCAGGAAAATATTCAGTCAGAAAGGAACCTGAACTGTGAGGGACTGCATGAAACCACGTACCTCTCCGTCCAGTGTACTGTGATAAGAAAGAGTATCAAAATACACCGAACGTTTTCACTCATACCTCGCTAATCTAAATGGAGGCGCACTGAGAAAGAGAGCGGGTGGAAAAAGACACTTTGATAAAAATATAGAGATTTCCTTAAAGCTGTAGCTTTTTTTTAAACAAGCGCTCGTCCTCCTGTTCCACAGCGACACAGGTTTGTGGTCATTCAAAGCTATAGCTATGGCACTTGCTTCAGAAAGCTCCTCGACCCCCGTACTCCAGTGACTACACCCCTGTGTCCTTGTTTCTCAGCTGCGGAGCGGTGTTAAGTGCAGCCGGGTCCGTTCTTCGGATGCAAGCTCAGGCTTTTGTCTACAGACTGATGCAGGCGGTCTGAGAACGACAGATCAGGCCTTTGTCTTTTTAGGCAAAAGAAAGTGCATCCTTTAGTCTCCCCATTCTCCAGAATTCTGTCTAGCCTTATCCTTTAGCTCGCCTATTAGTCTTTTAATCTACCGAGTCAAAGGTTTTCACACTATGTTTGACACAACTGACACTGTACAGGCGAAGATGCCGCTGGCAACTGTACAGTCATTTGATGTCAGTCGTGTGCTTAATAGGAAGCCATGCTGCAAGCAAGGTGTACTCTCCACTGGTCTGGGGTCAGTCAGCAGTCAGAGTCATGCTTGTTCAGTTGAATCTACTCGGGATGTCTTTTTTTTAAATCCGATGCTTTAAAGTGAAATTTCAGTTTCCCGTCCAGTTCGGCGTCAGGGACGTGATGGATCATCTGGGTTGCTGGGTGTGATTCTGCGAGCGGGCCAGGACCGGGTACGCTAGGTTTACATTCAGCTGGTCGTTGTGTTGGATCAAGGAGACATTTTTGTAGTGAAGCACCAAGTCTTTGAGGGACGAGTAGAGATTGTATGGCTCAGCAAATCCGTACCCAGTGACCGTCTTGTAGATGACGCAGTGCTTGGCCACGCCTTCCACACTGGAAACAAGAGACAGAGGGATCACGTTGCAGCCGAGTCTAAAATCCGAAGCGTGAGAAGGTTGCAAAACAGGTGCAAAGCTTCAGCCCGCATAAGCTAGTCAGCTTCTCGTTTTCAGTCATTGTGATAGCAGTGACAAAATCGGAGTGATATTCTGTATAGCGCAGGGATTTCCAAGTGAGCAGCAACAAGCCACTTACACAACGGAGCAGGCGTAGGAGCCCTTCTGCGTCTGGCTCTCTCGGATCAGGAAGGTTCCGTCACATTTGCCTCTCAGCATTTCTTCGGCGTGGGTGCGTTTGATGTCGCCCACGTACCAGGTGCACTCATCATGGTGGGGCGAGCCCTCGTCCTCCTCCAGAGAGTAGGAGCTGGAGACACGAGGACACGTTTTTAGACTCATTATCTACCTTGAGTTGAATGTAGAATCTCAGATTTTTTCAAATAAATCTCATATTTTGAGTTACAATCCTCCACCACTCCCTTCGACACACATTGTATTTGTATATTCAGAGACTCAAGAAAACTCATCCAGAATTTAGCCATCAAGAACTTATGTCCAGGCTATAAACGTGGCAATCCTTCTTTATAAACACCAAACAACCATGATCACTGGTGTCAAGACAAGAAGCGACAAGGTTCATGAGAGCAAAGGCAAAGATGAAGTACTTTAGGTATTGAACTCATAACTGAGGAAAGATTTTCCTGTGCTTATGTGCAGTGCATGTGTCTCCGCTTTCATTTCCTACTTTTGGCACTCATTATATTCCATACTTTGCTGCCAAACCAAAGTTTTTATGTAATAAATTCAGATCTTTCTGTGACTGGATCAGTTGAACAAGACTTGCCAACTGCACCTCAGGAAACCTCAGAAGCACACAGCTTAATCAATGTGACTAATGGTATTGAATTACATTGTTGGATTATTTTGGAGCTCATTAATGTGAGACATTGTGAAATTATGCTTTAGGTGATACATGATTAAACTGATATTCTCATTAATTGGGGATTCATAACTAATGAATCATGATTATTCACAATTCCATATCTGACATGAGTTGAAATTTAAGTTGAAGCTGTACATGCAAACTTCAGAATCATGGTGGAAGTGCTCTAGCGGTGAGGAACATTTTTTGTGCTTCCACCCTGAAGTTTTTTTTTTAACTTCATCTCCTTAAAGGCCGATTTATGCTCAACGTTATGTATAAATTTGGACATAGACGGAGCCTTTTGTCCGTGCCTTCATTCATTTCATCATTTTTGTAGGTTTCTTACAGGGCAGTGTTACTGTTACTAGCTGATACTGTATGTAACTTTAATGAGACACTACTATACTGCAGTTGCAGTATATTTAACAACCTCCCCCTGTTTGGTCTTTTGTGCAAGAGGTACATGATCAATACCTTTTCCACAGTCGCCATGCTTGTTTTGGAGTTTATTATTGTCATACATTTTTGACTCTGGGCTGCGACCTCGCTGGATACATTGGTGAACAGCAATACCAACGCAAAGAACGCATGGAAGCGTGATCAGTGACGGTAACATTGTTTGAAATGGACGGGTACAGTTTGGTACATGAAGGGAGCATAAATGGGCCTCAAGCCTCCTCCATCTGAAAAATGTTCACAGAGAAACAAAGCTAGTATGCGATTAATCCAAGTTATTTGGATCGATTAATCTGTGTGTTATTCATTCATCAAAATGAATTCATTCGGTCTCATCCCTAATCCTTGTTTGGCATGGAAGTATTAACCCTTTAATGGTAGACTTCAGTGAGAAAACTTAAAAAGAGAAGCGGTTGAAGTGCAGCCAAACAGCTGTGTGGTTAAGTGACACAGACTTACTCATCAGCATCATTCCTTATTCCCAGCCACTCGTTTATCCTCCTCTGCCTCGTACCCTTCTGCCTCAGCCATCTGCAGAGCAAGACGACACGTTTAATGAAACGGTTAAGCTGGGGTGGTTAATTATACATCCTCTTGACTGTGATTCATGCTGGCCAGAAATGCAGAATCCCTCACATCAAGTACTGGTCTCTGATCTTGCGGAGCTGCATGAGATCGGGCTTCAGGCTGTTCATCTTCTTGTCGATCTCTCTGTTGTCAGAAACCTGCTCTTTCAAGTCTTGCTCCAGTTTCCGTTTGCTGTCGTGGATCTCTTTCACGCGAGACTTCAAACGTTCAGAGTTGCTCTGGATCCTGGTTAGGACAGAAAGTTCAGCAATATATTCCGACAAACATGAACGGAACACCATAAACTGAAACCTACTTCTGAATCTCCTTCTCATTGCCCTCTCGCTGGAACCGCTCCAACGACTCTCGGCTGTAGCGCTCCTGCGTCTCGCACTGCTCCTCGAAAATCTTGATGGTTTCGTTGAAAGCTTCGATGGCTGTCCGCTTCATTTGGAGCTCCTGGCACATGGGAGGGCGTCAAAATTTAAATTATGGATGTAATAATGAACATCAACAAGTCGTAAATTATCTTAAATGTTTTCATTTAACTCTGTATGGGGGAGACAGCAAGGCGACATAAATCACACTACCATCAAATTTCAAGTTTGGAAGCATGTAGAGTAGAGTTCAGCAGAGCTCCAGAATATAGATCAAAGGTAGTTCTAGAAAGAAATCCTCAGAGAAAAAGGGAACAACTAAGCTTATTGACTACTTTAAGCGGTTGTATGGAGTGATATGGCTCACCTGAGTTGTGCGTGTGTACTCCTCATACAGAGAGTCGTACTCGCGACTCTTCTCCTGGTATTGCTCGTGATAAACCTTTAATTGCTCTCCCACCTCCTCAATGCTGTTTTCCTTAACCAGCTGCAAAGGCAGGGAACAAATGTCACTCCCAGAAATCATAAAGGACCTTGAAAGTTTTGTGTTTATGTCCCACCTGCTGGTATTTGGAGACTGGGTACAAAAGCTTGGTGTCAAGTTTGGCATTGTACTGAGCCAAAGACTCGTGTCGGTAGTGATTGATGAGTTCAACCACAGACATGAACGTGAGGGGCTCTGAGAAGCCGTACCGCCCCTCTCGATGATAGATCTTAATTAGCTTGTTGTTCCCTCCTCTCCTGTTGACCAAAAGAACAAGAGTTTAGCATTAACACACTTAAAATCACGCACGTGTACTTCAGCACCGCGGTACCTGAGTGTGAGTGTGTACTCGCCCTCCAGTTTACTGGAGGCATCTCTGACCAGGAAGGTTCCATCGGGGGTGTCTTTTAGCTTCTCATTCACTTCCTCTCTGCAGAAGACCAACGCACAATTCATTTAAAGCCAACACAAATCGCCCAACCTTCTTAAATTTGACTTACCTTGAAATTTCTCCCCAGTACCATTCAGAGTCATTCAGCAGGCTGCTTGAGTCCGTCACGGCCGATTGAGACGCCTTTGACTTAGTTGGCTTCGCTGGGAGAACTAGAAAACATAAGCACAAAATGACTACACAGTGATAAATTGTAAGTTGACAGCTGAGGTATGTTTTAATGAGTTTCTTTGATTCAGGTGTAAGAAATGATCCAGGCCTGTAATTCAGCCTGAGCGACTCGGGCGGAGACACGTTGGCGCAAGACACTCACAAGTAAGATTGGAATACCTGACGGGTAAATTAAAGGCCACGTAAAAGTAGCATGCGTGGACTCCTCTGCATGTGAGCTGAAGCTTTTTCCAGGATCAGGCTTCGTGGCATTCTTAAATGTTATGTGTTGACATGATTTTGAACTTGCAATTGTGCCGCCAGGGGCAAGTGAGGTCGAAAATCGAACTGTGGCTGGCAACCTTTCGAGAAACCTGTTTCAACTAACATGTGTTGACTATCATGAAACATGTTGCATTTTATTGTGGAAACCTTCATTTTGAGTTTAAAATGGTTCATTGATTAAACTTAAACTTAATCAGTGAACCATTTTCTTTGCATATCTGGCTTAGTTGGCATACACAAATACATTTATAATAACATTTTGGTAGGACAAAGAGCAGAAAAATATACCAGGAGGAGTGAGGTCTTGCTCTGTGGTCCTCTCAATCAGGAGACGCTCCACCACAAGTGCAGACAACTCTTCATCCATGAACGACCTGATCAGCAACACACAGAAATAAAACACTTGTGTGCTGCATTGCAAATCTGCGTATTGCTCGAGGGAAAACCACATACAAGGCGGAGGGACTCGTATGCATCAGCAGGGGACCAAAGATCTTTCCCAGTGTGTGTGTGTCCAGGCCGTTGCTGCTTTGTGCCTGCGTGACCTTGGACAGGTGTGTGAGCAGGTACTGCAGGGTGAGGCGGTGGTGGAGGGGCACAGCGGTGGAGCTCTCCAGTACCAGGCTCAACTCTCTGTCATGGTTGCTGGATACGGCGCCATCTTCCGGAGAAAGAAAAAAAGATGCTCAAGTTAGTATTTCTCCTCTGATCAGGAATTTAAAAATGAACATTAAGCCATGCTTTTTGCTGGTACTTTGAGATGTTCTAGTTAACTTCTGTTGGTAATAAGTTTGTTGACAAGTTTCTTTTATTTATTACGTTCCCCTGACATGCTTCACCTGCGACAAAATTGAAGCCATCATCTGTATTTGCATATGTGTATAAAACAAACCAAAGTTAGAACACACTGTGCTGCCAAGTTCAACATAAAGCGGTTACACTCCTTGCCAAAACACATAATCAGAAAAAAAGCTGTAGTGTTTGGATGCAGTCCAGGAGTCACTTGAAAGCGACTAGGAAGGAAATATTGCTATGAACTGTTTAAGTAATGCTCATACTAGCACGGTCAAGCTCAGAGTGTCACAGTGAAACATAATTTACCCGCGGACTGTTGCAGAAGCTGCTGCTGCTGCTGCATGACGACGGCCTGGAGTTGAGGATAGACGCAAGCGGGGATGACAGGCGATGGAAGCTCTCGCAGGTAACAAAGGACACACTCAGAGAGGAACTCTACATCTCTCTGACTGAGGTCACACTCTGGAACGGAGAGGGTTAAATAACAGGTTTTAAAATAAAAGAAAGGACAAGCTGTAGCGCTGCATTACTACAGTGACTAATGCAGAATCGGTTTAGTGAGAACACAGCATCAAGCTTCTTGAGAAAGGAATTCACTAGGAGTCGGTTAGTTTGAAGACACTTTCTGAGAATGTACACAACACGAAGTGTGGTCACACGGACAGCATTTAATCTCTAAAAAAGTGCACAAAGCATTGATGATTCCCAACTCACCAGAAAGCAAGCTGTGTACTGGCATTTCCAAAGCAAAAGCACTGGATGTCCGGTACAGTGTTGTGTAGTCCAGACCTGAAAGTGACAATAATCCTCATGATGACCAATGCCTTCACATTTTCTCTGATAACTTTGATCAAAGTATAGACATCAAAAGGTCAAATTTGGTTTGTTTCCTTTCACACTCTTGGAGGCGCCTCCCCACATTAAATTCCACTTTGTAAAGTAATTCCAAAGTCGACTTTATGAGTCAAATATTTTAAAGAGGAAACTAATTCTGTAAGTGGCCGTGACTCATCCGTGAAGCTTCAGAGCGTGTCCAGCAACACTGGCTCTAGACACTTCACGTCAAGGAGGCAATTGTTTGAGACAAGCCAGTCTCTCGTGTAACTGTGAAAACTGCACAGTGAAGTCCCGGCCTGTGTGTCTGTGCATCTGAAACTGGGAAATAATTCGACACAATTTCCCACTTTATATGTTTACTGTTTGGAGACAGACCTCCTGTCGCCAGAAGAAGTCAAACTTTCCATGACTCTGTCTCAGAGGATATCAAAGGTCGTCCCAAATGGGATATCCACTTTTGGCTGCGTTTCACGGAGAAAAATTGAAGATCAGGGCTAATGGTTATTTTGGCTGTCTGATGAAATGAAGCACCAAGAGCAAAAAGAATTGTGCAAGAACCTGGATAAAAGTTTGCAAAAGTTAGAATCATATTTAGCAATAGGACGATTGAAACAAAGGTCAGAACCCTAGCCATTTGAATCCTATAAAATGAATGCAAATGTTCTACATACTAAATAATGACTGGTGTGCTCCTCCTTGTCTATACGTCTGCACGTGTATAAGTTGGCAAGGCTGCAAGAGGCAGATGCCTAGAGCAAGACAGTCACACATAGATGGAAAGACAGAGAGGCGGACAGACGACAGATGAATATGCCACCCGGTTGACATAGATATACCTCTCTTTTCTATGGCTTGGATCAGGCTGATGAGGGCCGGGGGAGCCGTCTCTGGTGGTGTGAACTGCTCACTCAAGTCCGGCACAGAAACAGCTGAAACAACAACACAAATCACCGTCACTAGTCTGGCACAGAGTCTGCAGGATACTGTGGGGGTGCAGAAGTATGGAGAAGCTGACCGTCACTAAACAGCAGTTGGATATACAAAGAAAACTTTTAAAATGCCAAGCTCTAACACAGCAAAGCAGCACTTTTAGAATTAAGTCAGATAGGTTTATGAAATTAAAATCTGAGAGCTGTACTTCAATCCCTTTAGAGCGAATACACAAGTTAGACTTCCTGAAACATCTGTGTAGTGTTGTAACATAATTGAATGTGAAAGACTGCTGAAAAAGATAAGCATCTTTTTATTGTGATGCAAAAGGGGACGGAATGTTCTCTGGCGCATGAGTGTGCACTTTTCTTCATTTCAACACTCCAAAGACTAAATCAGGGTGCAAATAGAAGGCGAAGCATAAGAGGGTGAAAAAAAGTGATCCCGTTTCTCTCCATGCCCTCCCTCTCTGTTCTCCTTTCTTCTCTTTTGGGCCGACTCGCTTTCTATCCTCCCCTTCACTCCGTCCTGTTCGGTGTTTCGCTTCAGCTCTTTGCGTGAGTGGAGCACAATAAAGGATTTAATCAAAACTCCTGAACAAGCAAAGCGCTGTGGCAGCGTGCCAGGCCTGGCCCGGCCAGGACGGGCAGCACCTCCTATTCGGCTGTGAAGCTGGGTGCACTGGTGGGTGGGGGTGGCGGTAGGGGTGAGGGTGACACTGGGAGCAGAGAAGGCCTGGGCCAGGCTTGGGATTGGCAGTAGACTCCTGTTGCTGCTAAATCGTTGCTGATTATTAATTTGGGGAGTTCGAGAAGAAGTGCTGCATCAGCACATTCCGTTCCTTCGCTCTGGTTCTTGTTCTCACTTTTCCTGGATGCGTCTCCCTCTCTCTCTCTCTCTGCTACATTCTTTCGCCTCTTTTTTTTTCTTTCGCTCTCATTTCCATCTGTCTCCGTGCCTGCTGGTTAAACATGGAAACTTTGCCTGGCAGCGTCTCAGCACACAGACGGACCACAACCCTTTATTTATTTCTTCTGACATTTTCCCTGACAGGACCCTTCCCTTTGGGTTTTTAGCATGACAGCATTTTTCTTTACGTTTTTGTGCTAGTGTGGTCACGTCCTTGCTTTCACAGCATAGCTGACCTTTTGTCCCAAGAGCCAACGATGGACCAAGACAAAATGGCAGCAGCATGGCGCATTTCTTTTGAAGCTATTAGAATCAATGTGGAGATGAAAATCACACGAGAGGACAAATTATGTGAATAGATGTGCTTTGACATGTCAACTTTTTAAAACTTTTTAACTCAACACTGAAACAATGACATTGTCTTGACTAGATTTCAGACTAGGATATTCATCTAACGAAACCCTGGCACTTATCATGAGAAAAAAGAGCTCAGCAACTATTATTATTATAAATTCTAAAATTTAAGAAGAGTAAGAATATTGCCAAGTTTCCTGATTGGCTGTTTTCCCTTTTTTTTACTATTATTATTTATGTATTCATTTTTGGAAGAGGATCAAAAAGTCCTTTTGGACACCTTAAGACAATTTCTTTGACTATGAAACATCAAAGAATAAAAATAAGGACATTAATTGTTTTATATTTTCATTTTCTCAGGAGACTACTTGACAGAAACCCCATTATTCATTAAACTTCTCAGAGTTGGCTAAACCGACCGACCAACAGAAAAGGGAACGTTTGTATTTGTAAGCTTTGGCTGTTGGCTTAAGGAGCTAATCCTAGAGGAAAAAGCTACACAGAGAAAGTTTACATAATGGGCTCACGATCACATTTTGCAGAATAGCGCATGACTTCTTTTCTTAGAATAACTATCTTTGAAAGTCAACATGTATGTTTAGCGGTGTAAAAAGCGTGGCAGGATGAATACACGAATGTGGCACATCCGGTTTAGAGATCAATCATGCAGCACACGAGTACTGCTGGAATATTCATCATCATTATAATATAAACTGTCAGACATGATGATATTAGCTGTCATACTTTTAAAATAGTCACATTGCTTGATACAAAAAACGTTAGTTGCCATAAATGCAGAGACTTTTTGGAATTTAGTGTAGGATTTAGGATAGGACATTATATCTTAACACAATAATAGACATGCACAGCTTCCAGGGGGGTAATGGTTATTATAATAGGAGAAAAAGAATCACATGACATGAAGACTTATTGCATGGCTGTAAATAATAAGCTTGACTTAAATAAATGATTTAGAGTTTGCATTCAACAGAAACCCTTCCATATAAACAAGTTTCCAGAAGAAAAACAACAAATGGGGGACAAGATTTGACAAGTGTTTCATAGCCATGTTGGTCACTCAAAGCATGTGTTTTTTTTTTTTGCGCAGTGGTGACAAGACCAGTTGGTCTCAGGCTCACGGGTGGTGTCTGACACTGTGTAGCTATGCGCCACTGGTCAAGTTTCACAGCTTCACGTCTTCACAGCAAAGAAACAGTGTAGACAAGCAATGCATCAAGTTGGGACGCACCATCCATTCCCCTGTCACAACATGCCTCAGAGCTCCACATGTACATGAGAGACCAAACTACGGGTCGGAAACACTGGTGGAAGTGAAGCAATGCTGGATGTCCTTCAGCGCATGCAATGGCACGGCTCCAGCAATAACATGTAACAACATCAGAGTGCATAAATCAAGTTTAATAACTTTAAGAAGAATTCCTGCATTAAAAACTGTTGGAACACATTTGTGTTACCAGTCAGCCTCTGCTTATTTAAAATTCTGACAGTCGTTGCATCATTGCCACTTAAATTAGATACAAAGTACACAATAACGCCCCTGAAAAACAGAGGTACGGCAGGCGTTTTGCGATGTTGTTGAAGGGAAACCACCATTTGGTGTTTAATTTTAAGCTGCACAGCTTATAACAGAATGCACTACATGCATTCACTCACCCTTGAAATCTAATGGAATGGACTGCCTAAGTAACAGTGGAACTCACTTCAACATCATGAGTGAATTTCGCCAGACTAAAGAGATATACAAACTGAGAAGTGTCAGGCAATGAACTGAATGCAAAAAATGGTGGTAAGGTCTTAAGATATAATGACAATTCTGTTGAGCCGTGTAATGACACTGTGCAGTCCATGGTCATAATTGCCGGGAAAATCCCACTGGTTTCTTGCACAGTTCATTTAAACAAAGAGGCTCGTGATTTTCTTCCAGCCACGGTCACTGTAATCTTGAGCACTAAACTCACTTATTGAGTTTCCAGTTCACAGGCCCTATAAATCAGTCGGACTTGTTCACGTGCAGCAATACTTATTTGCTGCTGAAAATAATACACTCCCTTCAGCTCTGCAAACAATAATATGATATATTAGATCCACAAGCAACAGCCTAAATTAAGCTGGTATCTATATTCAGATCCAGAGGCCTTGGATTCAAGTTCTTTTCAGCCTCATGTTTCTTTTCCCCATTCTCTTTCTCTACTGTCTAAGCCCCTCACCCACCACCGCCTCCATGGATTCTTTGAAAGTGTTTTCCTGGTAGAGCACAGAGAGCGAGTGGAGGCCTCTCCTTTCTGAGAACTCGGCCTGCTAACATGGTTTATGGCTGCCCAGAGACTATCAGACGTGTGTGAATCAGAAAGAGAGAGAGTGCAAAAAAAAAAAAAATCAGGAAGGGGGAAGGAAGGAAAAGGGGAGGCGTCTAACAAAAATGCCAAGCCATGGTTCACCTCAGCGAGCAGTTAAAGAGAGGCCAGGGAGAGGAGCCAGTACTAGGAGAGGGAAAAACATTTTCATAGTCAGTTCTGCTGAACGTTTTACAGCAGCCTCCATCTGGACAACAAATAACTCTATTCTTTCCTATGCAAAAAAGTTTGCCAACATGGTGGATAAGATGCTGACTGACCGATTTTTATGAACTACACTAAAATCAAATCAAATTTACTTTTTTTTCTATCAATAAACAGACCTTATTTTAATGCAACAATAACAACTTCCCACTATAGCAACACTGGTCACTGGGGGCACTAAAGCCATTCAGACCAGAAGGAACTAGGATACTTGTCATCATAGTTACAACTTGGTGGACTGCAAATGAGACTAAACAACAAATGTAGCAATAATAAGTCAACTTGTAAAGAATATCAATACTCAAACACTGTATCCAGATATGTCGCTAATTCGTCATGGTATCGAAACTACAGTGCAGGCAGGCACCCTGGCCTTCATGATGAATTTAGACAGGTTAGTTAAGCAACTGTTGGGTATTCACATTACTCTTTAAGTAACTTAACCAAGCTACTCTGGCCGGTGGCCCACTTTAATGTAAGTTGTGTTACTAGCTGCTCAATAAATGTTGGTTATTTTGGCATTAGCCATTAGCTGCTGGTAGCAGCCCCTGCTCCAGGCTGCAAGCAACCTGCACCACGCTGGCCCTTTGAGGACCGGTTTGGACACTCTTGGTCTACATAATGGAACATTGACCTTGGAACTGCTCCACAGACTTTTACAGGCTTTTAATACAACATGAGCATCCTTTTTACTGTGTTTTATTGCATTTTTATTATGTTGGTAACTTTTATATTCTTTGATCCGATGCTTTATGAAAATGCCAATTTCAGTCCTGTTTCTTCTGTATTCGTAATTGTATACTTCTTTTTATTGTTGTATGTAAAATATAAAATATGAAATTGACCTTGACCTTGACAAGCGCTTCAGCACATCGGAAAGAGTAATGTCAGACTGTCGAGTTTCCTCAAAGAATTTTGTAACCAGAACGAGTGCACAGCTCATACAACACAAGAAAAAATCCCATGATGCACATTGACATCCAAATAATAATGAAATTTTGTGGTTTGGTGCACTATAATATTAAGGAGGCAAGGAGTTACTAACATAACATTCTGTAACACAGCATCATCGGTCAGTAATAAATGTACGTAATGTTCTGCAAGTACTACACAAGTGCCAAAATACATTACAGTAGTTAACATTACTATCATAGAAATACTATTTGTGTATAAACATGATCAGTTTCTTCATTCTGTATAAGGTCTATTTCTATTTACATCTGAAGTACTTGTTTTGGCCCTCTCCTGTCATTGAGACTGATGACTGACTGTCTTTTTCTCTGTCTGACAAGCATCAACGTCATCGAGAATTTAGACAGTTTCAGTTTCAGCGATGACAGTCTGATGTTTATTTACTGAGGAATGTTATCGCACAGGTTTTGTCCAATCAGCAGAGGGGCATGGCAGTAAGTTGCCATGTTCGCAGTTACGCAGTGCACTAGTGCAGAGGCAAATTGCTCGATCAAACCAACATTTCATAAATGTATAGGATCCCTGGATTTTATGCACAGCTCTATCATGCGCATTCTTGTTTATGAAAAGAGCCCTTGTGTTTATGTAATCCTTTTAGAGCTCAACCATTGATCATTTTCAACCAGTCGATAGTTTTCTTTCCTTTAACATACATAGAAAAATGTGGGTCAAAATCAGTGTATCCTCATTTGGACAACAATGAAGAGGGTTTGCTCAAAATGAAGGTTAAGACACAAGAACATTCTGAATTCATATGTATGGACATTTAACGCTCTTGCTTTGACTCATGAAAGGAAACAATTCTTGCAAGCTGTTCGCACAATCAGCACTTTCACTTGCCTTATCTTTCTCAGTTAGACCAAAACTTTTACTGCCCAACTGGTTTTACTCACTGTCAGACTTTACAGAACCCATCTGCCCCTCCCTCCACCTGCTTTTCTGATTACAAACCCATACTTGTTCCCTTAATTCTCCAGATTTCATTACATTATTGGCGAGAACAAATCTCATGTGATAACCGTTTTGATGAACCTGAATAAAACCTTGTTTGTCCCTCAAGACCTCAGAACAAAAATACTGAGAAATGAATTTGATTCAATGAATCTCAATGGGGACCAGTGTACTTTTCTGCATAGCCAACTGCAATGAATAGCCAACTGGCTCCATCAGAGGTAATTCAGAGTTCACAGTCTACGTGCTCAGAGTGGTACTTAGGCCATCTGTCAAAAAGCATGGGGGAGTAACTGAGATACGGCATTGACTAAACGGAATGCAATTTCCAGAAGAAAATTTAAAAAAATAAATTATCTTTCCTGGCAATCAACTACTTTTTCCTCAAGTTGAGCCGGCGATGAGGACGTAAGGGTGAAGATAATGAACACAAAAAGGTAAGATGAATAAATACAATAAATATATTTTCCTTCATTCACTAGGGTGATCCAAAAGAAAAGCTCAAAATAACTAACTTGCGATGATAAAGATTAGTGGATCTCCAAGGACCTGTGGGGACCTGCATTGACAGCAGTGAGTGATCCCATCACAAGTTAACAGCGCCGGGAACAGGTGTGAGATTGAGATCTGATCATGCAGATGACATTCAGAGCTCGCCTGGACAACATGTGGCAGCATTCTCCAAATCAGTGACTTTGCCAAGAACCCCGACAAGCTGTCAGTGATGAATTTTAAAGTAATTTAATATTGCAAATAGAATTTGTTCTGCATATTTCTGAAATGTTGAACATCTGTCTTGCGCTTTTAAGGACCATATAAAACATCTTTCAGTAGAATAGAACATGTCCCACATATCATTTCATTTTTCATTTTTATTTCATGATTGTTCAGGTTGTTTGTAGTTTTTATTAAAAAGTAATGCTGAATGAAACATTTATTTATATTTTATTTTCAAGTATAGTCATCAATAATGAATCAGTCATTTTCTCCAGCATTAGAAAAATATTGATATATTCTTTATAATATACCACACTTCAGATTTCTAACCAACTTTATATTAAAACAAAGAGATAAAACCATTTTGGTCACTAATTTTTCTGACTTTTGTTTAATGACTGTAGCAGTAAAACGTATTTACCATATGTACCACTTTAACCATTCAGACCATGAATATACACAACATAATAAAGTACTGGAACTAGTGTTGAATGTACTGTATATTGAGAAATAAGTTGGACTGACAGACTGAATGGAGGTCTGTTCTTTTCAACTATATTTCTGCACTTAAAAGAGACAAATCTGTCGTGGAAAAATTGACGAAGCAAATTTATAATTATACTTTTTTTTTTTCAATACAGTTCCCAAAAATAGACTTTGAAATCAAATGCAGTGAGTTTGCAATATAATTAATTTTTATATTTAACTGCCGCCGAGTGAAAATCCTGGATGATTTGTATCAAAAACTGTGTAATTAAAAAACAGTAAAGAAGATGTCAAAGAATAATTAACAAGGAGTCATGCTTAGGGAGAAGGTATGGATAAGGAGCAGAAATAATGAGACTAGTTTGTCGCTCTGCTCCTCTTCAATCACTGGAAAAAATCAATATGCACATTGTGTAAGCATCTTGTGTATGACAGAAGTTAATGCGATTGGATGAGATTGAAGTAAACTACAAACTACACATCTTCCTTGTAAGCGGACAAATTTTAAATTTGATCGATAGTTATACTGTTTAAAACAAGTCGACCAGTAAGTCCTGAATAAGAGTAAACCTCCATGCAGAAAGCCCAAAATGTCAATTCCAGGTCACGCCAAAAGCATGGACGCCAAAGACACATATAGACGTCAAATGTAACATGAGACCACACAGAAGCAATGACAGAGCCGAACAAATGAGTCCTGCACCATTCAACGATTTCACTGAACTGTTAATGCAAGCATAACAAATAAAGGCTGCTTGTGGTCTGAGATTAACTGTAGCGTTAGCAGAGTCCATTTTAATGGTTGACTTCACACGAGCAAAAAGTTTGCTTAAAATAAGTCATGAATTTCCACCTCCTTGAAAACTCCACAAGACACCTTACTTTCATGTGAAAAAAGAACTGGTAATAATTCAGGCATTCTATGAAGGTAGCATTAAATAAACGATGAAACCTGACACTGATGCAATATTTTGTACATGCTAAATCAATATTTATCCATTATATATTAAGTAAGAGTAAATATCAACAACAAAAATAGTTGAATAAACTACCACAACGTAAAAAGCATACAGTAAAATATGAGGAGAAAAATTATTAAAAATAATATGATCTGTTTCTTGTATCGCTCACAGAGTTTATGTTTATTAGGAATAACTTAAACAAATGCGAAAATTATTTCATACAAAATGGTTGTAATAATAGCCGCATGGCAACTTTAAAACTTAGCAAAAATGATCTAGCAGACACTGCAAAGTCGCGCCAAAATTTTTCAATAATTTAGGTGAAATGTATTTAAGAATAATTGTTGAGTAAATGTTTTCAACGATAACAGAAATGGCACTCACCTTGGGGTGACTCTGCCCTGGGCGCAGCGGGAAGGGGTCGCTGAGATCTGGGCTGAATGGATGGAACCGCCATTTTCACGGGGCCAACATACTCGACGTAAGTCCCGGGGAAGTCTCCTCTCTGCTTCGTGCGCTCGTTGTAGCCGAGCAGCCAGCCCAGGCAATCGGGCTGTTGCTCGCAACCGCTGTGGTAGTTCTCTGTGGACAGCAGAGACGCCTTGCTCACTGTCAGGAGATCGCCGGGTTGTAGGTCCAAGTCCTCCTCCTGGTCCTTGTTGAAGGGGAAGAGGGCCCGATACTGGAAACCTTCTGCCTCCATTTTGTTTATCAAGCAGTAGTCAAAATGGCCACTGGAGTAAGAATTACGCACTGCAGCCCCAGTGCTTGTGCAACGTCGGGGTTCAGATATCTGGAAATCCTCCTCAAAAACCAGAGTGGTTATCAAGTCACTAAATTCCTAGGAGGGGAATAAGGGGTGAAAGAAAAGTCATCCGAAACTTAGGAGCATTTTTAAAGTCTGCAAAGTAGCTCTTTTCCAGATTCGGTGGACGCCGTCTCAGACAGGACCGGGGTAGGCCGACTGCTGCAGTTTCCTCAGTTTGATTCCTCGGTTAAGCCAGATGATGGAGCAGAGGGAGAACGTTGGCAACATGCTCTCTCAGTCAGCTTCAACCGGCCGGGTGGGTGCTATCGGAGCAGCCTGGTCACTACTTGCCAGGCTGGACCGAGCGCGTGTTGGCTCCCAACGGTCAAATGATGCAACGTGATTGGAGGACAGAGGAGGGGGAAGGTCTCTAATCCTCTTCAGTTCTCTCAGGCACCCGCATGTTGTGGACCAGGAATTAGGCTGACCTGCACCAAAAAAATAAAATGTGTAAGAAAAAAATTAAAATTATCGCATTAGTATAAGTGAGGAACCGAAAAAATCTCAAAATTCTGCATGAAAATGGCGAACTGCGGCAGCGCCATACATTTGCGCAGTTCTGTTAGGACCCAGTGAGATCGAATGATGTTGCTGCGTCATTACCAGCAGAAAACTGGGTCCTCGGACAGAAGCCTCTATTCTCTCCACATTCACACTCGCAGCTGAGGATGATGCAGGAGTTTCCACACGGACATCAACTTCAATGCTCCAATGACAAGCACTACAATAACGTTTGAATATGTTTCAACAAAAAGATGACGGAAAAAACGCTGTGTGACACCTTGAGGTTCCGACCCTTGATTATGAAAGAGAAAGGAAAACTACTAAAATATTCAGAGCTTCACTCTTTACAGAAAACGTTGCATGGCACCAAGGCCAAAACGTGCTCTTTAACAGTGAAAAGCAAAAACCGAGAAAATGAAAACGATGCTAGGAAGTATATTTTTACATCTCATAGGAAGATCAGTTCATGGATCACAATTTTGCAAGATTTTCGGAACACAGATATCACGCTGCACATTTCGATTTTTTTCCATGACCTTAAACTTTTTTAATAAACAGGAACTCGATGCGAAAATTGAAGATAACCAACAGAAAAGAAAGGCATTTTGATAAGGATGCTACATCAACTGTTTAAAGAGGCGGATTACAGTTTCCAGATTAAGTACGACATCTGCGGCCGTCCAGGACAACGGTGCCTTTAACGTCTCTGGATGGGGTGACAGGATATCAATGAGCTGCTCAGCCAGGTACAGACTGGGAGAGAAAGAGGCAGAGAGGTGGCTCAAAGTTTTAGTCTGCGCAAGTATTGAGCTATTTGGGGAAATTTCCTAAAATGTCTCTACACACATAGGCACAGGCCTGGTCTTCGAGGCCTGGCGTTGTGCAATCATTTCATAAACCATCCTGAATGGACAGCACATTGAGTAATGCATTGCAGACCCCAAAATAAAAGTAGGTAAAGGCAGGGAAAAACGAACCGAGTCGTTTCTTGAATCATCCTAAATCCAGGCTTTTGGTTCCAAAAGCTGGATTATCTACCACAGAGCCCAATACGAAATTTGCGAAAGAACGCATATTCAGCACGACCGCTATTGGGTTCAAATAGAGCGTCCTAAATACGGCTGAATAGTTATGTTGCTAGCAAGATGCAGCAGAGTGCAGAACTCACCCCACTTTCCATTCAGACAGGAGCCGGAAAGGCTCAGCCAGACTCTCCGTCCAACATCCTTCCAGTCGAAAAGCAAGAGGTGCCAGGCAAGACACGTGGCACTGGCATACCCAACCACAGCCCGCAATCCTCACACCACCATACCCCCCCAGAACTAAAACCC
Organism: Synchiropus splendidus; assembly: GCF_027744825.2. Classification (NCBI taxonomy): domain Eukaryota; kingdom Metazoa; phylum Chordata; class Actinopteri; order Syngnathiformes; family Callionymidae; genus Synchiropus; species Synchiropus splendidus. Next base: position 8,768,635 of record NC_071346.1, on the reverse strand, counting down.
CCACCCTCCTCTCTCCTCTTACTCTTCATCCCCCTCCTAACACACAGTCCTGCCTCCAACTGACACCCCCCATCCACAGCCAGCAAAAAAAGTCCGGTTGTTTTTCCAGTTGCCATGTCCTATTTGTTTACAGTGCGAGCGATCCGTCAGGAAACCGACGAAAAGACCAAGAAGAAGGAAGTTTGCTTCTTATTCCATGTGTCTAATTCTGATCCAGAGAAGAAGGAGTGCTGCAACTCGTAGAAGAAGACTCGATTCTCTGCCAATCCTGTTTGGAAGTCACAGCCGCAGCAGCAGCTGCTGAAGTCACCTGTGCCTCCTTCTTTAAATAACAGAAAAGAGAAGAGAAGACAGCAGCGGCAAAAACCCCAGAGTGAAGCGAAGCACTATCACTGGACTCCTAAGGGCTGAGGGAGACCACAGGAAAATAATTAATGAATAGGCAGCAAGTAACTCACTGTTGCTGGAGAGAGGGAAACATAATCCTGCTCAGTGATTGGCTGCTGCTCTGACCATGTGCTCCGCAGTCACCACCGACGCCGGGCAAATCAAGGAAATGTTCTAATATTAGAAATGTATCTAGGCAGTGATCAAACATCCGACCCAAACAAATTCACCTTTCCCACTCACACTGCACTTATGAACATGTAACAAATGACTGATTTATATACAAGTCCAGCAAAAAAATGTATTAGGTAAAATGCATTTGTCAAAATTGTGTTTCAAGCAGGTCTGAATGAATGAATGAAGAGTGAATGGATAGATGCTCACCTATAAACATTTGCCATTGATAAAAACATTATGTTCACGGTTATTTATATTAATTGCAAATTCCATAAATGACGATGACGTTATAATAATTCAAGACATTCATACACGCCTCAAAAATCACTTATAAAACCTTTCTCTTTTCGTTTTATACATGAGTTTCAATGTCCTTACGATAATAAGCGTCTTCCTCAAACGCGTAGACTCACAGCCAGAACTTTAAGATGATGCGTAACGTTTTCCCGTCATCAACGGTCTTGGAGAAAAAAAAAAATCACAATTTTACACAAAATGCTCAAACATTACGGCAAACAGCGATCGCACGTGGATGCGTAATGAACGAAGTGGTAAGCTGAACGCTGAGAAAGGTGCAGCAATGATGCTACTTTGCTGAACCAATGAGCTTCCAGAATACTGCACAGTGAGCTCTTGTCGACATATCTCGCCCATCGGGCCAATAGTGGGTTGTGTACAAAGTCATCTGGAAAAACAAACCCAATCGGCTCAGCTTACACAAAGAATACACAAAGATTAGCTGTAGAATCCCACAATATAATGAAACATAGGAATAGAGCAAGGGAACACTGAGTTAGGTATCGCGTGCTGTCATCAGCAAGTATAAGTATGAGTATGGTATTATACGCCCAAATATCGCAATACTTTACTGCATGATATTGTGTCAATATTTTTGCTGAAATATTTCCATATGTGATCGTGTGACATTGTCTTGATATTTTAAGATGTCTATATCGACATTTAATACACAGGACATTTGTTGCTGCAATGTGTACGAGCATTGTGTATTTCTTTTTGTACACTGGGGTTATTTGTTTATTAAGGGTGCAATTCATTCCTTTGCTGAACTGTGAAATATAACTGTAAGTCAGTTAACATGACAATGAACACGTTATTATGCACATGACATTTTATTGCATTATCTGATTTCTCCCCTTAAAATTATGATTTTTATTACAATATATGAATAATGAATTTACAGTATCGCAATGTATCGCATCACCACTCCTGTATCGGGATACGTATTGATATCTGCTAATACACAGTCCTACTGAGTATAGCGAAATAGGCAAATATCTGTGCAAGTATGAACGCTGGTATCTGTACATACTTAATAATAATAATAATAATAATACATATGAACTTTCAAAAACTTTGTACTCTATTTCACAACAAGGAAAAGTCCCTCTGTGTAAGTGTGACAGGGCAAATGCAGAGTTCACACTCCTGAACTTCTAGGTGCATGTTCCTTTTATCAGTGAGATTTTTGTTTTATTGTTTTATGACAGATTGAGTTTCAAATTACACATCAGGAAAATGATAAACCTCCAAAGGTAAACCTTTAGTTATTCATTAAATGATCACCATAATGTTATCATTTTCACAATGATAACATTGTAAGTATGTCTTGTTTATAAACAAAGGCTCGCCATGCATACTAATATAAACAGAAATGACCTTAAAAAAAAAAAAAAAAAAACTTCAGTTCACAAGTACACAGAGTTAGTTCTACTGTGTATGTATTGGTCGATTCTGGCCTGGTTAGTGCAGAGCTGAGGACTGAGTCACCATGCACACAGCTTGGCCCCGGGCCATCTCTCCACATGGAAGTGAAAAATCTACTGCGCCACAGGCAGCAAGGCCTGGACAAGCACACAGGAGCCAGCGAGACACTTACTCTTGGCCCAATATAGAGGCTGAGAAATGTTCTGAGTTGATGGGCCTAATTCTATCAAATCTAGTGTTTACCCAAGTCTAAAAGTGTTCTTGGCAAAATGGATGTCACGATAACATTGGTCTGATTGTCTGCTTCAGGAAACGGTACATCTATTATCATGAGTTATACGTCTGCATTTTTAAAACACAATTCAGCCAAACGCTTTCTTGCAGCAGCACAGACCTCAAATAAACTGTTTTATACTACTACTTGCTGACAGTCCATTGGATTTTGTCTTAAAAGTAGGAAAAAAATGGAAAAAGCTGCTTCTACATCTATTTTATAGTGTCACTCGGACCTCCTGAAGGGCTGCATAAACACAGACAAAAGGCTGTATATGGCCCTCGAGCCACACTTTTTCCCAGATCAAAGTCATTCTGGAATCTTGTATGAAAATACCTGATGATGGTGATGTTAAATTAATTTTCATACAATTAAGTAATAACCGTTTAATTGCACCCTTGGATTATGGAGCCAGTAAGTATGAAATGACGTGAACATGTGAAGAAATCTTAGGTCATGTTTATGTTCATGTTATGCATGTTATATCACACATTTACATAACAAGTTTATATATTAGTTTATATGTTATGTTATGTTTAGCAATAACAACTTCACCACATAACACAAAGAGGTGTAATACATCGTTGTAGGCTGCAAAACTAAAACAATAAAGAGGAAAGTCAGAAATGTTTACCTGAAATTCAGAAATATTGCTGATGTACATTGAATATGACGACGGTCATTTCTTACTGTAGTGGCCACCTTAAAATATGCTACATGTTTTTACCTCAATGTTCAAAAAAGAAATGGCGCGTGCACTCGGATACACACACGCGCACGGCCTCCCAATGACTGCTCCCCATTACACGGCCTCTGAACGTCTGCAGGGACCGTGAACGCATCCTTACTGCGTTCGCATGCGATCCGAAGTAGCATTTAAATGACAGTCGTCGTGCTAAAGAATACTTTTCAACAACTGCGTTCAGTCAAAGCAGAAAGAATGCATTCCCTTCAATCACTTGAACTTTCTAGAATATAAAATAATAATTTTTAAAAAATACGCTTTTAAAGTGAGAGGCATTTTCTTTTTAGTTGAAGTTAGTCTGTCGCTGAAAACTTAGATAGTAATATAAACCAGAAAAGAATCCATAGGTAACGAGTAAAACAGGAACTTTTGAGTCCTAAATAAACATTGCAATAACGGCTCGGGCAGCAGTCACTACGTGTCGTCTGGCTGCACGCTACACTACAGTAACGCACGCCTCATTATTTATAAATACAAGTGCTAAAACTAGCAGATGAACACGGTTTCGAAACTTTAGAACGAGACCGCAAGTCAACAGCATGGAGTCGTTCAGCAGAGTTACACCGCTTCCACCATTTTCCAGTACAGTGTCCGCCTCGCTGTACTGGAAATGTGCAATAACTTGGAAAAACTCACCGCTGATGTTCTCGGCTCTCACTTTCTGTGGCGCAGGAGAAACCCTCAACAAGTCCGTCTGGAATCGAGTGCTTGGACTAGAATGTTTCGTTGCGAGTTCACTCGTAGAAGAGCACGGGCTGGCGTCTTGTTTGCCTCCTTTCTGTCCCTCTTTCTTTCTTTTCCCGTCCAGAACTCCTCGATCCCCTACACAGCCATTTTCCAGCTCAGCACCGCGCAGGGAGGGAGGGCGCACGAGCAGACGCGAAGGTTGCCGGGAAAGACCGAACCTTGCCGAAGCCCACGACTTAAAAATAAACTTGATTTTTCTCTTTAGTTATCAAATAACTTCGACGTTTTGCAACAGTCACTACGAAGACATGTTACAATTACCGCATTTATTTTTTATTAACGAAGTCAGCGTTTGATGTGTCAGAAAATAATTTATTATAATATAATAATTTAAATATCCCTAATTTATGCCCCATGTAACTGCGACAGCGTCCACCTTGAGGCCAAAGGTCTTTTTGTCCAATGTCCGTATTCACAAACAAAAAGGTATAAATATAAATATGTGAAACACTTTGCTTTATATCGATCAGTGACAGAAAAACAATCCACCAACATGTGTATCTTTTCACGTTTTGTGATTTATTTTGAAGCACTGTTAAGACAATATAAAAGTCAAACCTCTTCACACCAGTCAAAACCAGCAACCAACAGTGAAGCAAAGTTCATAATTAGTCGGTCATTGACCAGCAAGATGATTTGTGGAGCAACATAAAGACATGAAAGACAATAGCACCAATGTTCAACTTGAAATCAGGCATAGTTAAACACACCGACATGATAGAATTAAAAAAAAAAAAACTTGGTGAGATTACAAACTTCATCTGAGTGGCAGCATAGTTTAAATGTAAAAGAACAAAAAATATAATGAAAATAAAAGGAAATAATCACATAAAATCATTCATTACCTCACAGGTGGTCTGCATCAGAATTCAACCCCCTACCTCAACCTAAAAACCGTATTAGCCTGTGCAAAACAATACTTAACAAGCTCCCTGTGTTGCACAACTCTGTTCTGCTTTACATTTATTGCAGTTTTTTTTTGTTTGAGGAAGGAGAAACACAATATATGCAGTCAAAGTCCACATACATTTGTGTTTCAGCAGAGAAAAACGATGCATGATGACAAAGTCTGGAATGTAAAAGCCTTTTCCCCCCACTATTGGTAAACACAAGGAAAGAGTGGCTTCTTACAGGGCCCTCATAGCGCACTCAATTTTGATCTTAATAATACGTCCATGTTAATGTTTGCAAATGACAAAAGCATAAAAATGGCCAAATTTGTGTCTGCAAACCAAACAATCAAAACTCACATTTGTTAATTTGAACGTAGCCTTAGACAGCATCGCTAGAATGGCCGGCATTAGTGTCCAACTCCCTTCACAAGGTCACTTTCAAAAACAGCTGTCCTCAGGTCCTCCATTATTTATATCATGTACACAAAAAGCATAGGTTATTTATTAGTACTGCAACAAGACTTTTATATCAAAATATACAAAAGGAGATCACGTCTATGTTCTTTCTTCAGGCTCGCTCCCCTGACATTCTTTTCACACACAGATAAAAAAGAAAAAAAAAAATCCACACAAAAAATGTAAACATTCGTTCATAATTTACAACCAACAGGGGCACTATTTTTCAAACAACCAACATCTGCATTACGGCTATTGTGACTAGTGCAAACACTAGGCTAAGTGTGTGGCAGGACAGGGGTCGATCGAACACACAGGTAGGTGACAGTATAAAGTATTTAGAGGCCGCACGTCTGACGGTGGAGGCGTGTCAGTACTGAAACACCTTGTATGGACAGGTGAGGAGGGAAACACATGCATGAGTATGTACAACAGTACCTGCTTTAATGGCTGAACCGCTTTGGCACCAGAACTTCTATGAGAGCCACATAGAAATGGCCCCAAATTGTTTTGAATTCTTGCTATAGATTACAAAACAGAACACAATCAATACCGTTCAGGCTGCAGAGGCCAAGTGACCAGCTCTACTAAGAACAAACTGTAGCTTTCATATGTCTGTATTGTGTTCTGGGACCACCACTTCTTCTTCAGACGCCTGAACCACAGAACAGCAGCAGCTTGTTTTCTTCATATCACTCATGAAAATGGAGCTTTGCATCTGGCTAAATCTTCAGTCAAAATCTTCCCTGCTCATGCAGGATTCTTGGAGTGACCTTTCCAATTGAGAACTAAACTTGACGGTGCAATTGCCACTTCAGATGCACACATTGAGCAACAAGAAATAAGAAAGCATCATGCGATATGTGAGCCGATGAGCTGCGTTGGACAAGGTGACTTAAATGGGACGCAACACTGGATTGATGAAAAATACTCATAGCTTCAGTTTGTAATCCATTAATCGCTTGGCATTTTCAGGAACTTAAAAAATCATAAATAATGTTCATTTCACATAAATGTTCAGTATCAGTCACAGTTGCCACAGTGATTCTTCAAGGAGTGAAAACAAGCAACAGGTAGGTAAACTGATTTTGGCTGTCACTGACATGTTTACAGTGTGTAGGGATGCATATCTTACAGAAGAGTTGGGATATTGTCTCACAGTTGTCTTCACATGCAAGCCATCAAGAACAGTGCCTGGCCAGATTATGTTTTCTTCTCCTCCATGAAGAGTTTCTTCGACAGTCTGTTGGTTGTGACGCCTGAACTGTCCTTCTCCTTTGGTTTGGCCTTCTGCTGTGCTGCAGCCACGTGTGACGCTTTTCCTTCTTGCTTAATACTAGGTTCTGGTTGGGTTGGGTTCATCCAGGACGCTTTGAAGGCCTTCTGTTGAGTGGCAGGAGGTGTAGGACTTAGTGCCTCCTCCTTTTCATCCATGTCGTCGAAGTTCACTTCCTGAACTGCCTCCTGCTTCTTGAATGAGTCCCTGCGCTCAGACAGAGCCAGCTTTCTCATCACCACCACGTCGTTGGAGTGATGGTTGCTGCTGCGGTGTTGCGGTGAGACGGAAGATCGATGGTGATCGCCGGCATAGTCCTGGTGACCCCTCGGCCCTCCAATGTACAAACCCTGACGACCGTGTTCCCCGACACACACAAACCCGGTGATGGTGTCCCCCTCCACGTCCTCGCCCTCTGAAAGAGGCACTTCCATGGTGTGCCGTCGGGTGCTGTAGGCCTTCCGGTCCCCGTGATAGCCACCTGTCGACTTGTCTCCCGTCAGCTTCTCCGCAGACTGGACCCTTTTGAGGAGAGGTGAGCGAGGAGGTTCCGCACTGCGGGGGCGCACCGAGTGCCGAGCGATCGTGGGAGGGGACAACGTCTTGCCATGGAAACCCTGTAAGGACTTGGGGTGGCTAGGGAGACACGACGGAGAGCACTGAGGAGACAGGGGCTGAGGAGGTGGGATGCAGGCGAGTGGAGACGGAGGGATGCTGGTGCTGGATTTGCAGCGACCGGCTTTGGTGTACCGGCCCAAGACGTGCAAGGAGCTGGGGCGGGCCTGAGGTACCGGGGAGTTGGGTGAGCTGGAGCAAGGTGACGAGCTGGAATCTGAAACAAGGAAGATAAAACAAAGTTATAACAGTTTGCTGGGGTTGCACATTTGCAAGATCCATTTAATCTAAAGTCACATACTGATTTCTGCACAACATTCACTTCCTTTTACAGTGGAATGGTTAACAGATTTATGTGGTGTTTTGCATCTTTTTTTTACAGAAACAGTCAAATTCACATTAATGTTTAATAACCGCCAGATATTGAAACTCGCTCATACTACATTTTTAACAATTCTCTAGTCAAACCACCAAAATAACCCCAGGCAACGACTGTATCACTGAAGCAGCAGGGGTTTAATGAAACGCCCAATAACATAAAACATCTATTCATCTCTTCACACCAGCATCTTGAGAAACCGGAGAAAAGCCTCACCTCCAGAGTGGTCCGGAGCTGGGGAGCGGCAGGGTGTGGAGGGTCCAGGGGAGAGACTCTGTGTCGGGGATCCAGACAGGCTGTCGCTGGATGACTGTTGGAAACCTGAAGAGAAGCTGCGGCTGCTTTGCATCGGTGGAGGAGCCGTGTGTTTGGAGAGCTTCTTGAAGATGCTGCGGCGCCTGTTCAGTTTGAAATGAAAATTATTTGCCATAAAAGTGCAGAACTCAAGGCTTCATTTTAACATTGTGAAGGAATTCTCTTTTACCGTTCTTGTCCATCTTTCTTCTTGCTCTTTTTGCTGCGGCGAGCCATCTTGGCCTTGTAACTTGCCTTCCTGGCCGGCCCCACTTTAATAGAGGTGTTCTCCAGTGGAGTGGTCTGCAGGGTCACTCTGTTGCCACTCTGTGAGCCATTGAGATCACAGTTAACACGCTGAGCCATTGTTGCGACTAAGAAAATGATAAACAGAATCACACCTTTAACAGGAGCTCCACCACCTCAGTGTGCACGAGTCCCTGAACGGACTCTCCATTGACATGAGTGATGAGATCACCAGCGCGTAATCCTGCCTCATGTGCAGGACTGCCATCCTCCACACACTGTGGACACAAACAATCCTTAGCCCAGAGCAGTGGTCAAGCTTTCCATAAAAGAATCAACATCGGTTCACTCTTAATGCTGATATTTACATATTTCATACTACATTTTGCCTGGCCGGAAAATGATGAGGAGCACATGTGACAGACATTGAACAAACCCTCGAGACCAGTGAGACCTAGACTATAATAGGAATAGAAAAATTAGGGCGAACTGAATGGTGGCCTTCTCAAGCTGGACCTCCTTGGACCTTGCATAAAATGTGGACTAGTCTTTAAAAATAAGAAAAAAATATACTTAAAAAATATATTGAATAAATTCAATGCCCAATCTGAGGAAGCCCAATTTATCAGTTTACAGAGCGCACTCTTACTAAAACAGAGAACAATAGATTTAAAGCAAACATTCAACGGCAACATTTATTTTCAGTGAACATACCCAGACCATGTGGTGAACTGTGTAGACATCCATGTCTCCCATGTAAACTCTGATTGCACGCAGGGCGAAGCCAAACCTCTTCCCGGAGCTGTGGATGACGACTGGAGGCCGGAGGCAGCTGACGCTGATGGACAGGTCTCTGTTGGGAGACGAGTCTCGGGACGAAGGATTGGACGAGAGCGAGAGGGACGATTTGGGACTGGCGGGAGCTGCAGTGTCATCTGAGGAGAGTTAAAACACAAAAAAGTTTGGTGCTAAAGATATTAGGAAAAAGACAACCCATGAGGTTGAAGGAGGGACAAAAGATGGGCTGAAGAAGAGAAAGAGTAGGACGTTTGGTCTGGCAGGAGCTGCAATGTCGTCTTAGGATAGTAAATTTATATATGTTTTTTTTTGCAGTTTGCAGAAAATAAAAGGAATGAAAGATAACATTTGATATTGCCTCATTTGTTTTGACGGAAACCGAAAAAAACGTTTTGTTTGCAAGCGCAGTGTTCAAAGCTGAACAGTAGAGGGCACTATGGCAATGAATTCGCCATGAAGAGATTCAACCTATGAACTAAGACTCCAGTAGACTGAACTACCTTTATTCTTTCCACAATGAAGTTTCTTGGATAACTTCATTGCACCTGTAACATTATATTAGCAGGATTTTATGTTCACCTGGAGTGATAATGAGGGACAGGCCGGACACTGAGGCAGATTTGGGAACTTTGCTTGATGGAGATCTGGGTTTCTCTGGGGTTTCCAGCTGGTGGGCAATGCGTCTAGACGCCCCTCTCCGAAACGACGGTCTTGTACCAGTGCTGTTGCTCCGGAGACGAATGCGCCGCAGGTTGTTGACCATGCCTTCTATAATTATATAAATAAAACCACTTGAGATTTGTCGTAGCGTAATGCAACACTTCAATAAAGCAGAGGTATCTTTGCAACCGTCTTACCCTCCTCCTCTGCGGAGATGGCGAAGCGGGGCATGATGTCAAGGCTCTGGGTGCTGTTCATGACCAGAGGGCTGGCACTGCGCTCTGACTGTGAGGAGCTAGAGGAGGCACGTGGACGCAAGCTGGAGAACACAATAAGATTTTAGTTGAACTGACAAACAAGCCAGTCAATCAACATTGCTTTGTAAGTCACTTCCTGAACTGTTTTCCTTCAAGCTAATATGCAGTATATCTGAAAGTTGCATGAGTGACCAAACGTACCTCCCTCTGTGTCCATCCGTCCTGTCAGCACTGGCCAGGTTTTTCAGTCCCTCCCCAGGAGAGAGGACTCCTCTGCACTCCCACCGATCCTCCTTCTCCTCACTGTGGCTTCGTTCACACGAGGACAGACTCTGGTTGGATGGCGTAGATGTTGACAGATGTTCAGTGCTGCTGTACACCTGTAAATGAAAGAGTATTTTCAACATCACAAACACATCTATGATTATGTATTACAGATAAAGTGATGAATAAATTGATGATAAATCTACCTTGCTGAATCGATGAGCCACGGAGGAGAACTGTCGAAGCTCCAGTGACGATTCATCGTCATTGGTTTCATAATCATCATCTGAGCCCAGGTGACAGTAACGCTCTGTTCTGGCTGTAGAGAGCAAAACAGCCATCAAGTGTAACGTTGAGTGTTCCTGCTCATTAAACGCATAAATGTGTCAGCCAATGTCCCTACTGTCAAAATAACTGGTGTCCTCTTCAGTCTCTAGCTGTGGAATGAATTCTGCTTTCTGCCTCAGGAGGCCGTTCCAGTCCAGACCCAAGAAGAAGGCGTGTATCTTCACCTCTGTGGTTCCACCTGACGAAGTTAGAAAACGTTCAGCTATGGAGAATGACTTTCATTGTGGAAGCGCAATGCGGTACTCCACACATTTCTTCATTTATTACTTCTCATTTTGCCTGTTTGGAACACATTAAGGTAGATACATGCAACTATGTAGCTTATATAAGACCAATATATAATATAAGAACGACGATGATGACAATGACAGAATGATGATGATGAAGAATATAAGGAGAACATGATAAAGTAGGATAGGTGAAAAGAAAAAAGACATGGAAAGAATATAGGATAGTATGATGATGAATATATAAAGAACAATAAGAAATAAGAAAATAGAAGAAAAGGGAAACAAAAAGACAAAAAGAAAAGGGGATGGAGATGAAAAGAAACAAAAAATATGAGAAAAAAGGAAAAAAACATGTAGAATTATAAATAACAAGCTAGAAAGAAGAACATGATTGAATGATGAGGAACGTTGAAAGATGAACAAGAAGATATCAGAAAAAGAAGAAGAAACAACAACTACTAATGAAGCTAATACAGTGGCCGCTGTATGCTATCTGATGTAAAGGAGGCTTTTAGAGGACCAACCAGTTCCCAGCCGCTCCAGGGGACTCTGCCGCAGCAGTCTGGTGATCAGATCTTGAGCATCAGCAGGCAGAGCATCCTCCCCATCCGGCCAGATGATGTCATCTGGAAACACAGTCAAATGTCCTAAATTTGTAAACCACTCGCGTTATATCGGATATTATAATCCAGTTATTAACAAATTATGACCACAAGTATTGAAGGATTTAGATTACCGTTGACCACTTGGCCAAACAGCTGCTCTGGCGTGTCTCCAAAGAAAGGCACACATCCAACTAGAAATTCATAAAGAATGATGCCCATGGCCCACCAGTCCACGGGCTTCCCATAGCCCTGCCGCAGGATGACCTCTGGAGCAATGTACTCCGGTGTGCCACACACCTGAAGACAAAAACGAATTTTTCAGTTTTACTTAGTTAAAAATAAAGCGGACAGTAATGAGACACACCTGTTTGTCAATGAACTCCCTGGTGTCCTTCTCTATATGGCCTTCATACAAGTTGGTGGTCATGTTCATTAGACCGATCTTTGAGAGCCCAAAGTCTGTCAGTTTAATATGGCCCATGGAGGTGATCAACAAACTGTAAAGCGTAAAATCCCATGTATGAAAATCAGTCAGGAGCGTCTTTATTGTCTGCGTTAGTGGGGCTCACTTGTCAGGTTTGAGGTCTCGGTGTACGATGCCGTAGTTGTGCAGGTACTCTAAAGCCAGCACAGTCTCTGCAAAATACAAGCGAGCCATGTCCACTGGGAGAGGGCCGATGTTCTTCAACAGATTGGCGCAGTCACCACCTGGAGGAAAATAAGCATGTCACGATTGAGCAGGCTTCCTAGTGAAATCGTGCAGATCCAGCACACAACAACACATACCTTCCACGTACTCCATCACCATGCATAGGTGCCGCCGGGTCTCAAAAGAACAGAACATGGAGACCACAAATGGGTTCTCTGCGAAGGTGAGGATGTCCCGCTCCACAAACACCTGTTGGATCTGGTTTCTTAAAATGAGGTTTTGACGATTTATCTTCTTCATGGCAAAGCGTTGCCTGGTTTCCTTGTGCCTCACCAGGAATACAGCGCTGCATGGCATACAGAAACACTTACTATGAACCACTGTCACTTGCTTAAGGAGCACAAAAGATGTTAAAAAAGAAATAAAACATACCCATAGGCACCATTGCTGATAAGCTTGATGGTATCAAAGTCGCTCTCCAGTGGCTTCCGCCGAGGTGGGGTGGACGCAGCTCGACTCTGCACCAAGGACATTCCAGACACAGAAGACATTTATTACGAAAAATATAATAGAGGAATTAGCATCATTTTATACATTCGGTTCTCTTGTTATCTGCCGCTTTCATTCTATTAACACGACCAGACCATGGGGCATAACCTTGGTCAACCATACCTGCAGTGGCGCTGTATCTCCACTGTCGTCAGACTCCCTACTGGCTGTCCTATGATTTGGACTTGTCTGCTCCAGATTGACCATTTCTGCGACACACACATATCAGCATGAGGTAACGTAAATAAGGCTCTCACTGTTAGGCAACATTTATGTATATAATACAACCATAACTCTGGACAAGCTCCACCAAACCAAGTGGACAAAACAGAAATACATTTGCATCCATTTGGAATATAAGAGCACAGAGTTGAACACAATACCTTCAAGCGGATCCCTGGTGAGCCCGAGTTGGCTAATGATGTATCTGGGAATATCAGTCTTGATGCCCTGGCCCACCTTGGCTTGACCTTCAGCCGCCTCTAAACGATGGTAAAATTCTTCCGGATCAAATTCCTGGAAAAGTTGCAACAAAAGATCATTCAATTTTCCACATTTTAACTGCACAAAAGCACATATTCCAAATGTTGCTATGACTAACTCCAGAATAACTGGAGAGTCGTACCAGACACTCCAGGAGCCGAGCAGGTCTGGAGATGATGATGAGAATCTTCTTCACCAATTTAGTGATGATGGTCACTTCCTCGCTCTCAGATCGCTCATAGGCCTGCAACGTAGACCATTAACCATAAATTATAGGGGAAAATTCAAGCTTAAATATCACATTAAAATGTGAAATTCAGTGTGTGAGTCTCAGCTGCTGCAATTGGTTGTAAAGGATGGCCCTGAATAAATAATCTTCAAAAAAGCAATATACCAGTCAAACTTGAGTTAGGGAACTGTAGTGACTGCAGCTCTAGGCAAAATTGCATCACTTACGATCCCAGTTGTCTTCCAACACTAGAACTAACTTGTGTGTGATTTTTCAGACGTCCCCAGTGTTGCCCCAGCCAGAATACAATGTCCCAGTATAAAAGAGCAGCAACCACAGCCAATCCATTAGGGATTAAAAATCTATTCACCATGGCCTTTTCCTGAAATTGAACTGATTTTTCTGGGAGTTGGAGGGTGTGAAGGACCCACCTCATGCAGGAGCTTCTCCAGTTTCTCCTGCAGCTCCACAAAGTACCTGGATGTGACCAGGGCCTTCTGAGACGTGTCCAGACAGTCTCTGGCAAGCTCTAGCAGCTGGTGCTGAATGAAACCCAGAACCCCATCAGCAAACGGTAGAGCGGTGCCTGGGGAGCACTCTGCAATGACGTTCAGGAGTCGACCCTCCATCTGGGCAGTTGCCTGGGAACCAAGCGTGATGGACGGGAGAGTTAATAAACACTGACAGAGGTATTTACTGTATGAATCAGAGCAGTTTGGTTTCGGGTTTACAGTTGGCTGCATATATGATTTGGACGCCCAAACTGGGAATTACAACATACAGACACTTAAGTATCCTTCCTACCTTTGGAAAACGTTCTTTATAGACATGATTCATCATGACAATCTCATTGTCAAAGGTTCCACAGGTGCGTCCAGGGCTGAGGAAAAGAAGCAAAAGTTTTTTATGCTTTTTACTTTAAATAAAAAACAGGTGAATCTCCAAATTGTAAATGAATGTGCCTCTGTTATTCGTATTATTCTCAGGTTGTTCAATGGACCACCACCATATCCCTTGGTTTATTTTTTATTATAAAACATTACAATTTGTGCTAAAAAAATATGTTTCTTGAATAGGACTTGATGACAAACATCTCATCTGTCCGCCAGGGTCACAGCCGCTTTGTAAATGACACTGACAGAATTCAGATCGGTTTCATTGCTGCCGTATCATACGCAGCATCTGTTGTGTGAAAACGGATTACGTTTCAAGGCAGAACCATTGGAAGCAATGCAAATCAAAGAACTGTCATCGTCAACGTCAGAAATAGCCACTCCGTGTGTCTGAACACATTGCATTCTAGGAATAACAATATCAAACGTGCTTCGCTATTTCTGCCTAACAATTGCAACATGGTTTAATTTGCCGTTGATGGCAGCAGTTGAATGCTATTTGAGGATTTTAAGAAACAATTAACACGCCATTGAAGTTATTTTCGACCAACACTGGCACCTGTCTCCAGACACTGACACTATGCTGAGTATTAGAGATGAAAAGACATTTCAATTGCATCATTGTCGCTGCAGAGGTGACTTTTAAAATAAGAACAATACATTAAGTATAAGGAAACATTGAACAAGGCACTTAAATAATTACCAAGGATGTAAATGTTAAATACTGATTCATCATCTCACGACAACATTGCTATCTTCTTCTGACAAAACGATGGCGTTTCAATTACCTGAGGCTGCGTGAGCGAAGTCTGACAGGAGGCGACGGGTTTGTGCCTTCTTCATCCACGACACTTTCAGTGCTCCGGAAGTGTTTAAACAAGAAATGGAGATCATCTTGAGTCGGTTGCAGCGGCAGTTGATGCAATAACTCCTGGGATGAAGACGACTGAGAAGATAAACAAGAATGTATACAAGGAAAGAATGAACACAACAAATGTATTAAAGCAAAATACAACACGTAACAACAAGTACGTGATTTATCGCAAGAACAGCCCTGCTCTACTTTCCCAAAACAATATTTGGCATGCCAAGACGCATGGCTGTTGTTATGGACTGGCAGTCATTTTCTTTTTCTGAGCCAAAATGTTTCACATGCAGCTTTGGAATTTAGGAAAACTACCATCTGGCTGGTTTTATGTTTCACAAGAGGCAGAAGGAAAAGTGCAGGAGGGGAGAGAAATCAAAACAAAAAGCATACACTGACAACGAGGACAGAAAGTATGTGATAAACGAAAGGAAGAAAGCCTGAGGAGGAAACCAGAGCAGAGTCACAGCCATGCAGGAGCAGCATAAAGACCTCACTGAAAGTATCTCTGAAAGAGGCTTTGTGTCTCGAGGGCTGACCTCACCGTCTCACAGCCATGTGGTCGGCCTTACAAAATATGGCTGTCAAAGAGGAGCTGGGTTTGTTTTAACAGACAATTGCAACCATCCAGATTAACTATCTAGATAGCACGAACAGAATCGCTCACAGCTCAGAGGGGTTTGGCTAAACAGCACCTTCAACTATTTCCTAACAACCTCTCCCAAAAGGGAAACTTGATTGAGGAAACACAAGTCGCCGCTCTGGCGCGATGTTATTCAGGAAACAGACTCTTCTGCAGACGAAAACCTCAGCAACTTACAAGGCTTTGCCCTTAGAATCAAATAGTAAACAATGTCATTATATGTTTTCAATAATACATTCTGGGACAAGATGTACTCCTAATTCCATTTTAATGAAGTCATCCTCTGGCAGACAACATGGGTATTGAACTCTACACACTATTAAACAGTAATGACACCATTACAAATGAATTACAAGCTTTAAATCCCTTTTAAAGCATATCATTATAGTTGATGAAACAGATTGCATTCCATAGAGGCTACAAACATAGAGAGAACTGGGAAAGTGCATGACGTGCATATTTCCTACTTCAAGTTCAGACTGTGACAAATTTTTGATGATGGAGGTATGCATCATCCACTGGACAAAACATATATGATGCTTAAACTGCAGAGGAAGGAAGTGTTTTTTTCCTATCAATTCAGCAACGTTCTCCTTCAGGCAAAACAGCAGCATTTATTTTAAACAAAAACAAATCAGCCATTACCATGGGAGTGACATAAATGGATAGTAAAACAATTACATGCCAATAAATAAACGTATCATTCTATTTGGAGATAAACATATAAGAAGGTTTTCACCAGGATTCCCCCTCCCCAACTGGAGATGTAAAATGATGTACTACACATGCCAGACGTTGTTATGTTCTAGCAACAAACAAAGAAAACAGCATACATTAGCATAATAACCCGAAAAGGAAATAAAGCCTGTTGAGAAGTTGACTAAATATTTTATAGATACATATATGAGGCTGGAATCTGTCAAAATTCTCTTTTAAAGGGATAAGTCTGGACAATAATATATTCTAAAGCTGCTGCAGGATGCAGTTCCGCAGCCCACCACTAGGTGTCAAAGCATGGCTGTAGCCCCAACAGGCAGGACCTCTATGTCCAATGTGAGATGATTTTCCACCGCTTTTCCACTTGGGTTCTTCTGAGGCCGTTCCAGGAAAGGCAGAGACTACATTGTTTTTCAGACCCACCTCCAGCCTAGTTCTAGAACACAGGCTAGGGAGGGCCGTTATGACACTGTTAGATGACTGGCTGGATGCGTTTGAAAGCGTGTTGAGCTCAAGCGTTTCACGAATCACACAGTTGTACAGCGAGCTAACAACTCACCTGTGGATGTGGACATTTTAAGCATTTACATAAATCCCTCCCTGTCAATTATTTAGATGGCTTTAACTACATGCCAAAAGTTAACAAAATGATCTATGACCTCCTAAACTTTACGCTTACCTAGTAACTGAAGTTTTTACTTGAACCTTATCATTAAGCAAGTTTAATTTTGTGTGTTTGTGTTTACTTAAAGCCTGACAAAATGACAGACAGACTGACATGTGTGTGTTTTATTTACTTTATTTATTTATTTATATTTATTTAAACTGGGAAAATCCCAGCATAGGGGATTTTTTTTGTCAATATGTCATGAGAAATGTGACTCAAAATGTGAGCGCTCCCTCAATGTCTGTCAAGCAGGTAGAACTTAAGGTCCCTCTAAGTTTTGTAATAATAAACCTTGCATGATAATGTGTGTAGTCAACACAATCTAGCTCAGGAAATGTCGATTAAAGCAGAGACAAAAAAACAAACACTCACAGATACTGAAGAACTGGGGGCATTAGTGCAGTATCCAGATGAGGGCACCGAAGCCACTGACCACCGCCTTCCATCAGATCTGCAAATAAACATTCATACACAATATTTAGTTGCACTATTTACGCCTCTCTATGCCAACTGAAGTTTCAAAAAAGGCCATTTAATTACCTTTCATTGCGAGCCAGATGACTTTACAGCAGGGAAAGGTGAGAGGTTGAGAAACAGTTGGGGCCAGGCGGGGACACAGAGTGAGAAGGAAAATAAACAGCGTTTAATGAAAGTGACAGAGTGCCGCTCGTCTGTCGCGGCCAGCAGCCAGGAGAAGTCTGACGAACACTTGCTGTCACTTCAGACACTCACTTCCTGACTCATTAGGTCTTGAAACAAAACACATTCAGACATCCTGCGGAGTAAATTCTCTCAAGTTACTTGATCTACAACCGCAATCCATCGCCTCTGTACAATAAAAAATGATCCAGGAACCAGCAGTGCAGCAGTTATTGTTTTTGTGGGTTTGAGGTTTTACAATTTACATCTCTACTGCTGCTGGTTTAATCCATTCAACTGCTGGTTGTTCTCATCCTCTTCCTGTATCTCTGTTTGAACAGGTTGTTTCAGAATGAGAGTACACATTTCATCTGACATATAATATCAGCAAAAAAACTGATCTTTAGAGAAAAGATTTTCTTGAATTTTAGTAGACGGATTTTCAAGCTACAATTCCAAGACCTGTAGATACCCTGAATGGAGTTTTGAAGGCAGCAATTATGAGGACAATAAAACCAAAATATGCTTGGAAAAGTGCAGTCACAGCAGTTACCACTTAAATAGACACAATAAATTCTGATGAGTCATCCAGGCGACCGTGGCTCAGCATTTTATCGGTAGATCCACCAGCAAAGTTTGAGTTCAGTGTGGGAAAACAGCCAATAATAAGAAAGAACTTCAATGTTTGTAAATAATTCTCACAGGCTCGGCTCAAACAGAAATGCAGGGGGGCAGATCCATCTATAAGCCTGAGGTAATTCCAGCACAATGACAACATTGATCTGAACTTAATGCAAGAAACCAACCTACAAATAGGGGGACTACTCTCTACTGTTAGGCAAGTGAGTAGCAGGAAGCGTGATAAGAGACAAGGAACTGTTATTCTCTCCATAATCACTGCAGGCACTCAGTAATGACTGTGTCCGACAAATGCCAAGACCTGGGTCCAGCTATGAAGCCTGGGGGCCTCCAGCTGGATGGTCTTACAGCTCCAAAGCCTCCTCTGCAGAGCAGGGCTAACAGTCAGAGCTTACCATTTTTTAAACCCTTTTGTACTGACTGCATCAAAAATACATTAAACTGTTTACATTTTGGTCTTTCTCTGCAGAAGTCTAGGAGACTGGAATCACAAGCACATATTGTCCTTTGAGTGGGACACAAGTGAGAAGATACTAATGCTTTAAACACCCACTGGACAACAGATATCAAAATGTGTCATTATTCAGAGTAGGCTGAAAGAATTCACACCTCAGACACCGAAAGAGTAAACAGCAAACTAATGATTGAATTTACTATGAAGTAAACATGAATATATCAAGGTGTAATAAATATATCTAAGATATTAGTATCGAATCCAAGAAACATGCTGCGATGAGTGCCGAGGAGAAGATTTGATTTTACCTGCGTGCGAACTGGAAGTTGGCCGAGGAGCTGGCCGAAACATTCCTGGGGCTTTCAGACGGGCTGCTGCCAGCTAAAGAAGTACATCATCAGTCGCAGAATTAGTTGTTTGTTTTCACTTTGAACAATCAGGTCAGACATGACATCATCCTGACTCATGCTGTTCATTGCATCAAGTGTTGTTATGATGATCACTCTCTCAATGTTATTAAGCATCATTGAGACATTAGACACGAAACAAGATGTGAATGCAAATTTCTCTGTGGTTTCCTGTGGAAGGTCGACACCCTCCTACGTTCTCTCAGCGATGTTGACAATGTCAAGCAAAATCCTTCAAACAAATCTCTATGAATCCAAAAGTACCTGTGGCGAGAGGGAGAGGCGAGAGCGGTCGTGAGAGAGTGGGCGACGGGGTGCCAACTGCCAAACTCCTTCTCTTGTTCCGGGCACTGCGGGAGCAGTAGTGTTGTAAAACAATTTGAAACACAATCACACCCACACATAATGCTCCTTATCAGTATTTGGATGCCTGATTATCATCAGTTAAATTCAATTCAGAGTCCATGCAATTCAAAGGTCACTCAAATTTTATATTTATATCAACAGTGTGTTTATTTTTACCGTTAAAACTATGAAAATGAATTATGGCCATGTAAATCTGTGCTTCTGTGTTATCCTAGCAGCACTGATACAAGCGAACCAATGAGACAATCGCACTGGACCTCCCTCTATGCTCACAACTATAACAATGAAAACAACAGCGCTTGACATTTCTGGGTTGATGTGGAGGCAGATTTAAACGCTTCTCAACACAAAAACACAAGCAGCACAGGAACTGAGATGGGGATGTAAATAATATATGGGACAGATAATATATAAGCCGACGTGTGCACATTGAAAACAACTAGTAGAGTGATGAAATGATGGCCTGAAATGGCCATTTTCTGCTTCTGTAGTGTAAAAAAGACCTCTATAATGAGAAAGTTCCCTGTTCGATTCAGATTTAGAAAACACAGAGAAAGTCAGAATCTTGATGTGTCCCATTTGATTCCACACTCTCCACTAAAGCCTGTCAATAAAGTATAGCATGCAGCATGTTTTTTTTGTTTTCAAAACTATTACACATATTTGCTGAATGGTGAGAAGCAAATGCAACATAGAGCTTGGTCTATTTTCCTGGCTGAAGAATTTGAGAAAAACCGGTTCAATGCGTTACGCAACACTACACAACACCTCATGATTATTAAATAAATGAGCAATTACAGTGACTACCTTGTTAGCAAACTTGATTTGTGCGTTTTATTCTGAATTCTAAAACATGCTTGGGACTCCAAATTACAGGGCTTATGTTTGTCAATACCATAATATGCCTGTATCTGGGACCAATGACACAGCCAAACTGGTCTGTTAGCACCTTCTTTCGTTCTGAATAAAAAAAAATATCTCTCACTCTTAACCCTGATACATGAGTGGATTACAATCCTTTCAACTGGTTTAGAGCTTAACCTGAGGGGTTTTTTTTCTAACTGAACCAGAAACCATCTGCCTCTGTGGTATTTTTTATGAGACACCTAAAACATCTTGCATGACCTCTGTTGTAGGAGGAGCAGGAGAAAAAAAGACTCAATCACAACCAGCAATTCAAACCCATAGTTACGTAACTGCTGAAGAGATAAGGCAATCAACAACAGAAGGGCTTCTTAACATAAAGAGATTATCATCATATGCCTCTTCACCTGATGTACTCTGCATTTAACAAAACAATTTGGCTGGGAAAATAAAACAGTGTTTTATAAGTGGCTTTATGTTGACCTACACACAACGTGCCTGTAGAAACACCACGAAACAAAGGCAATGAGAACATTAGAATGAAACATGGTTGATGGTTTCAGCCAAATGTGAACGATGACACAAGCATGGTTTGTAGGGGGAAGCTTGTGGTATGATGAATGTGGGGCACTGATACAAGCTGATGCAGAAGGCCTGCATTTATCCACCCAGTTCTATTCAAAGTCAAGCTGCATTAAGTGGGTTAGTGGCTTATCAATGCCTGCAGCCTATATAAAAAAAATGCTGGGCCAAGACAAACAGGCAGACGCAGGAATTTAAGTATTTACCAAGCAAAAAGAATCACAGTGTACTGTAACATTATGTTGGGACTTTAGGTTACACCAGTTATTTAGTATTATTGCCATAACATAAGGGTGTAACAAGAACTAACTCGCGCTCTCACACGTTTATCTCAGTATTGATCAGAAGTGTTTCGCTTTCTGCGACAGTTGGCTGCAGAGAATGCAGTCAACACACAGGCCACGTTTCCATATCGGAAACCAAAACTAGGGCGGACGTATGAAAGACATATACAGTATGAGACAGTCGACCTCAGCGCAAACATACACACACCACCTTGGCATCGTCCCTGGGTGCTTCTAACCTAACGCTGCGTCAGTGTGCTGTGAAAAGAAGTGACCAACATTTGGTTCAACAAATAGCTGTGCGACTCAGTCCCAGCAGGGAGTTGATGACAAACACAGACAGATCAGACTCGTCGAGATGACTCATGAAGCTTTACCTCCTTGATCGTTTCATCATGGCCCCGGTCACGAAACTTGTTTTATAGCTGGGCAGCACGGTCCAATAGTAGTTTTGGTCAGACATGATGGTGACCTATGCTTAAGATGTTACTCCTGAGGCATGACACAAGCAATTCCTCCTTGGTGGACTTGGTTTAGCCTGTTAGCTTAGGCCAGTGCGGAGTGTCCGGAGGCAAGAACTCCACTCTTCGTCGGTCTCAACTCGCCGCAGGACCACGGCATAGTGGCTCGGTAATGTCCGGTGGCTTCCAACGCCACAGCCTCGTCTAGTCCCTCTCTATAAACGGCAGCATTTTAAAAAGCGCTTGCCACTCGCGAGATGTGACATCGCGGTGTGATGTGATCGCCAACATTAACGGGAGTGATACAAACTTTCCAGCCTACAGCATCGACGCTGCGCGCATGCGCGTCACTGGGCGCCTGAGGGAGGAGAAATTATTGTTGCGTTTATGGACGATGGGAAAGATTGAGATAAATGGCTTGTCAAAATAAACTGCGCTTAAATAAACTAATAAAGAATATTAATGACAACAGCACTGTAATTATTGAAACTCTACTTCTATAGCACTACAATACACGATGACTAGGAAGAAAACAAGGCTCATACTCAAGCCAGAAATGTCTAATGTAGATTTTTCCGAGAGATGTGAACGTTACATTTCTGCGATCCGGAAACACGGTCACTCGTGATGTTGTTAATGTATTTTATCACTGTAATTTAAAACTTGAATTTGGATATCCAAAGGACCCTTGTGAACATATTTCACCATATCCATATTCCATAGGTCAAACTTGGTGCTCTTCGTTCCGATTGCTTCAGATACCTCGTTTTCAGTCTCATTGAGGTTTGACGTTTTAATCACAAAAAAAGACACATTATTTTCGGTTTAGTCTCTTAATGCTGGAGCCGATCACAGGTACTGTTGTGAGCGTATCATGTTTCCATTCAATCATGGCCTGCTCCTTGAACTGGAACCTATGCCAGCTTCATAGGTCAAGAGGCAGGGGTCAGAGAGACATTCACAAACACTCACTTTAGAGTCACCTCCCAACCTGAATGTTTGAGATGAAACTGCAGGACATAGACCAATCCTGCCCCTGAGAGTCAGCCAAAACAAAAAGGCTGTCGAGTGAAGACTGCAAGTCACACTGTGGACAGTGTCAACACTGTTTATCATCATGCTGATCATACTGCATGAATATTGGGGATGGACTTAAATGAACAATGATCAATTGTGTCGGTATATATCATGTCAAAAAGACCTTAAAAGGCAGAAAATTTGCACCATTATTGGGGGGTGTTGCTTTGCAGAAATTCAATCCAAAGCTTATCAATATTAAATATTTACTCTTATTTCTGACTTTTTCCACTGCATATTTGCCTTTATCTAACATTTTGAAATGCTGTTGCTTAATGAAGTCTGAGCCTCTCATTACCTGAGTATTCAAGATGAGCGTCACAAATCCTGTTTCAACTGGCCTCTTTTTCTTTTTAAATCACGCTAAACCAGTTTGAGGTGAGAAAGCCCCGACTCCAGACAATCACAGAGTGACTACAGAAGTCTGTTTACTGCTCGGAGGAACAGCCCCCACCCTC
The DNA here is from genome assembly GCF_027744825.2 of Synchiropus splendidus. NCBI lineage: Eukaryota > Metazoa > Chordata > Actinopteri > Syngnathiformes > Callionymidae > Synchiropus > Synchiropus splendidus. Next base: position 8,745,333 of record NC_071346.1, on the reverse strand, counting down.
TGAAACTGACTGGAGTTACTGGTTACAAGACAATAGACAGAAAGAACTTTTGACTTACACATTTCCTCTGCGTGGCAGACTCAGCTCTTTCTGGAAATCAAAACAAAACATGAAATTGAGGTTCATTAATTGAGTTGGAAATAAACATTTATTAGGAAACTTTCTCATTTATGACTTTCATTGCCTCTCTTTTTGGATAATATGGTTAGCTCCAGTTGGACAGAATTTGTTGCAGGAACAAATATTCTTGTGCATTATTTGCAAACACAGAAGTTAAGACGGAGATACATATAGTCATAACCCATTCCTATTATCAACTGCAGTTTGTTTAGCTCGGGGACAGCACTAGCAAATCAATATTTACTTAGCAACAGACAAAATAAAAGTTAATAATTAAAGTACTGTTTACCTTTTCATCTCATAAAAGTTGATCAGATATGACACAGGAAATTTTGTGCTTTACTTTTTTTTCCCTCTTTTTAATTCACTGTTAACTTTATAGTAATTCCAAATCGACATTGACTGGTATCAGACCATTAGTGGGATACACCTGGTTAACATGGTCAAACCGAGGTACCTTATTTCAATCTGAACGAATGAGAGTCTAAAGCAGCGATATTATTGAAGTGGCATCTGCAAATGTTCATATGTATGACTTGAAACATTGCATCAATAACCAGTCTGAACATTTAAAATATATTAAACATTTAAAAATATATATTTGAAACTAGTTTTTCCTACTATTTCTTGAGTGGAACTGTGCTTGGGCTAATTTTAAAGTGTGGTGAATACCGGTGTTCTGCATGTCCCCATTGATTTTCAATGGGCAGAACAGCGCATACATTCACGTAACCAGCTCTGGTTAAAACAGGCAGGAAATGGACATTTTGATTTCATAAAATACACAATAGAATCCGGGTAAAAAGCCATGGATCATGTTGGCAACACGTGAATCCCTAGTATTTAGACTGTTTAAACATCCCCCGCAGAGCTGCCTCTTTTTTGTGTTTTCTAATGTATGTTGTTGGAGCTCTGTTGCACCACTGTCATCTGCTTTCCATTTGAGCCCATCGGATGAATCACACAATATATTTGTTTTTGTTTTTAAAGTAAGAACACTGGCTGAAAATTTACTCTTTTTTTTAAACTGAGATTATCTTGAATTTCATGTTTTTATTCTTTAGTTATAACGACCCTCTAATGGATATAAAATGATAATACAGTGTATTTTTATTAGTGTTGTACGTGCTTCATGGCCTCTCTCAACCAGGAAATCTATTTAGTCTGTTGTTGTTGACGTCAACATGATGTAGATAGACAGCTATTGACCAGCTTTGCATGATGATTTTTTTTCCTGTGTCAGTCTGACGATTTTGGGTTTGTCAATAGCTCAAACAGGAGCATCTCATGAGTCCAACATTAGCTAACACATGTGCTACCGTCACATCATGCCACACAGTCATGTGACATTGAATAAAACTAATCACATTCCATTAAAGGCCAACGTTATTACGAATGAAATCACATAAACACGGCAGATGAAGGAGATGCTCTATTCACATAAGAACCAATAGGGTATGTGCTGCTGTTACCAAGGCAACCTGCTTGTCCATACAATTAATGTGATGCTCCAAAACAAGGGCTGTCTGCATGTACATGATCCATCTTGGCGGCTACACAACAATATAGCCACCAATAGACGACATGTTGAATGAACGCCAATCACTGACAGCGCGAATAAATAGATAAACAACATCTTGGCTTCGATAACGCCAACAGCCAGAGCTGCTGGATCCCCGTCGCCGTCATCTTCCTCAGAATATAAGGCAGTTTGCCTGGAAACAAGCGCCGGGATTCCAGGATATTTACCTGTAGACCGCGGCGCCTCAGGATGTTAGGCTCGTCCATCTTCTCAGACAATGAAAAGAAAGGATCCGCTCGGTCGGTCAGTCAGCCCATCTTCCCTCTGCGGGATGTCTGCTCCAGCAGCCCCATCTCGGTTGAGTCAACGCCGGCAGACGATCACCTGATCGCGGGGCGAGGATGGCCGATGAGCGAGAGCGCTCCCGCCCGGTACCATGGAAATGAGGAGGGCGGGCGGAACTGACCCCACCTTCCTAATAATCGCCTTATTTAATTTGGGTAAATATTCAGGTCACAAACTCGGAGCAGGTCTTTTTTTTTGGAGGAGTGACTAAAAGTGATTAAATTAATAAAATAATGGCTTGGGGAGGAACAATAGAGCTTTGAAGGCCGGTGTCGGCTCCAGCTCTCAGTGGTACCAACATGTTGTTTCCCGTCCACAGTGGATCCCCGCTTTGTTCTGATGTCACATGCCCTTTATCTGAGTGGAAGTCAATCATTTCCGTCCTATTCTCTGCGTGACCACACGTGATGCTCGACTTATGAGAAATTGCTATAATTCGTCATGATTTATATTATGTATACTTTTTATTTGCTCGGGCGTCCATATGCTAGACTCTTATGAGATCAAATTCAAAATGTTTCTTTTTTAAATTAAAATGGCGTTTCTGTGTCTATTTGTACACTTGAATAGTAATAAAATAAATAAATAAATAATTCATTCAAATAACGGTCCTCAGTCGAATTTATTCATTATCTAATTGTTACTTTTAATTATCGTGTTAAACCTGGGCAGAGATGACCTCTTGTGGCGAAGATAGGTATATTACAGATATTATTGCTATTAGAAGCAATACAACTATGCATTGAAATGACAATTCATTGTGCGATACATAGTGACTCGATATCCGTAGAGTAATATCTACTTGAGTTAAATTTGGCATGAGGCTAACTGGAAGCTAACATATGACCTTGCCTCATGTAACATTTACACGAATAGCAACAACAGGACAAATGCATATTCGTATAGTCAGCACGTTCGACAAAGTGCTTCTTATTATGGATCAATTAACATGAAGTGTAAAACAAATGTTGTGTGCAATACCTCACTACTAACACTAGAGAGCGACAAACCCAATAAAGATCAGGATGGTGAGGCACCTCATTTCCTTTGTCAGATATGGCAGAGGTTCTTGACCTTTTTGATCTTGGGGGCAACCTTTCCCGGAACAAATGGGCCCGGGGCCCAGTCATGTAATAGATTGATTTAATTCAATTGATTTCATTTGTGATCAATAAGCATATGTAATCTACTAACATGTAAACAAACCTAAACCTTGCGATCAGTGTAAAGACATTTATTTGTCATGGATAAGTCCTGTGTGTTCATCATGTTTCACTTTTTTCATCAATTTTACTACCTATTACCTTTGATACAAACTGTTGGAAAAACTGAATCAAATTTGGAATAAAATAAATATAATAAAACCATGTCTAAATATCATACAATAAAAATTATACTCCAAAGAAGACATGAGTGCAGTGTAAATAAAAGTATCGCCATTTCAAAACTCCTTCAAGAGGTGATTTCATGAGCAGTTTTTACTGGTTGGAGCAGTAACAGTATTTTTTTTTTAACTTCTCTGTAACTGTTAACTATCATAGATTTGCAGCTGTCAAGTCAATTCAATGACACACTACTGCCACCGTATGTGGCAAGTGTATTAAAACTGAAAGTCTCACAGCCCAAAGGTGTAAAACAAAAAAACTTTTAGCAGTCCTCTAGGAGGCGCTCGCGACCTAACCATGGGCTCAGGCCCCATGGTTAAGAATCACTGAGATATGGATCATACTTTGGTCAGTAAATACGCAAAATTCTAGAAATCAAACTCTCTTAAACTCTCTTAATGTTTACAAGTTGCTTTTGAAGTTTCTTGAGAACTTGATTTTATTCAAATTAATCATTTTAGATGAGCCTTTGATTAAAGCTTCATATCATTTGATTCAAAAATATTGGTTATTTATATGAATAGATAAAACGGTGATCAGTTCATTGACCTCCGTTCAAAGGAATTTGACTTTGCTCAGCATAAATAACTTCATGTTCCAAAAATTCCAGGTGCAGAGACACACAGACCTGTTTCTTAATGATTGTTTAAAGTTTGATATGTCTGGTGCTGATAGATTGATTTATTATAAATACAATTCCTCACATTCATCTGTCAAAAACGAACTTCACTCAGTTATCAAGGTGTTATGGGAGTGTTCCCACGGTGCCATCCTCACTCATACCAGCACTGTCAATTAAATTAAACTCCACTCTTCTTCTCACACATGACGACAATGACATGATATGACAGGTGGTGAAGCATTTTTAATTTTCTTTATATCTGGTTTCACCACCGTTGGAATGAGTGAGAGTGCCGGAGTGAGTGGGACCGGATTGCATGAGTCATGTTACACCTTTAACACACTTCAGGCTTCGACGTTGGATTACCTGGTTTAGCTTTGGATTGCTTCATCTCCTCTGTGACTCATGGTCCAGAAATCCACGCTCCTCCATTAATAAATATCAACTTTAACTCGTGGTTGGGTGAATTATTACATAGAGCGCATTATCAGACACAACCCCCCTCATAACCTCAACAGGTCCACTATATTATCTCTTATTCATCTATGATTTAATATAAGAGCATCAATCATAATGCAACTTTTTTATTAGGACACTGATGAAAACCCACAATATAACACAAAATGGAGAAATACAAAACGTTAAGTGTGATTTTATTACTATTATTACTGCACCATGTCATGTGATTGTAGGTGTTTGCCAGGTCTTTTAGCTCAAAACAGGAGCCCACATTTCAATAAAAATCTCAGGAAATGTTGATAATGGTACAAGAACACAATCCTAAACAATTCAAATGTAATGTTCTACATTCCCATCAGAATCCACGATTTTCTTTTTCAGAAATAGATATAAAATAGGTATTGAATTATATAAATTCCAAATTAAAGGCAGTTTTATTTACATTTCAACAACATATTTTTGCATGAATAGCATTATGATTTTAATTTAAAAATGTAACTTAAATGACTCATGACTCAACATGACTCAAATATCGAAGAGGCGCAATATAAAAATAAAAAGGTAGATGATAAAATGATCATAAAAATACTAAAACAAATACCTTAACAACGATACAGTTGAGAGAGGTAGCTATTAAACTGTCAATTGGTTCCTTCATGATCAGTCATGACTGCTGTTTATGTTTAAGTTTAAGTGTGTGTGTGATCATATTTGATGTTCAGAGGATGAATAAAACAGCTGGTTTTGGGGACCTATGATTCCAATTCTCAAGCTCTGTTTACAAAATATTTTTGGCAGAAAATGTAATTTACAGCTATTGCCAGTGGAAAATCCAGAGTGTTGGTGACACAGAACACTCATGTAATAGGGTAGGAAAGCACCAGGGAACGGTGACCCTGAAAGAGGTCATGATTGCTGATAACTGCCTGGCAGCCCTCCGATGTCCCAACCACACTAAAGAACACTGCTCTTCTGTATCTCTGTTGAGATTCCAGACACAATAGCTACCTGCTTTAAAGTGAATTTCACTCTTACATAAGCTCACGTGAACAGCTCATCTGTCTGTTGTGATGACGTGCTGCTGATCGAGGTCATGCCTTCTGGAGCTTGTCCTGACTGCTGACTCATCCGTGTCTGGACATTTGGGACACTACTTCACTGATCAATAGGTCCTCACCTTTCTTTTTAGTGGTCATCTACCTTTGTCCAAACCGAATTATTCAGGCTTAAACCCCCTGGTTAGATGTTGTTAATGCATAAGCTGTAAGCTGTTGCAACAGCATGTCAGAGCGGAGCCCATCAGGAGCTCACCTGACCAACCAGGGGTGTGGCAAACAAAGTAGCTCTATAAATAAAAGCATGTGAGGAATTTCATTCACAAAAGACGAACCTCTGAGGCGACCACAGAGCTGCATCAACATGCTGGAAAGAAGGCAGAAACTGAGCTCCTGTCTGCTGGTAATGATATTTCTCTTCAGCTCGGGCAAGAGCAGGCCTCATGACGTCGACGACGGAGGAAGCTCAGAGGGTCAGCGGGACCTGTTGTTGGCGGCGGTGAAGGCTGGGATCTTGAACTCTCTGGGCATGGACAAAGAGCCACGGCCAACCCAGAAGGCCTCAGAAGGACAGCTGCAAAGAATGTACCAGCTGTACAGAGCAACGTTGAGAGGGATGAGAGGGAACTCCAGCCAGCCTTCGAGGGAACCTTCAGCCACATCAACTGTGCTTTTTCCAACCTCAGGTGAGAGTCATTTGTATTTAAACCTTTGTGTAAAGCCACAATTTAAGTAAATGAAGTTACACATACACAACAAATACTGGAACACTCGTCCCATAATGCATTACAACAGCTGTATTTCTAATTAAACATGGTTACCTTGACCTCCCTTTTAAATTGCTTTTTAAACGTGTCCTGTAAATCACTACTGTCAGTCAGAAATCATCTGAAGAAAGCGACATCATATGGGAAAGTTACAAGTTACAGGACGACTGTGTATTTTATCCAGTTTACTGCCAAAGGGCAGAGAACATACCATGAATATGTTTGAATAATGTAAGGTATTTATTTGAGTTAGGATTACATGGGAACAGCATATAAGTGAAGACACTTAAAGGTCAGAAGTGTTTGATAGTATGTTAGCTTGAGAGAAAGAATTTTAAGGAGTTAAAAGCTGCCAGAAGAGAACAAAATCATCAGCATATTATCACACAAATAAAACACTCAAGGTCTTGACTTTTCCCTCCAAAATCCAAAAACAAATTTTAATCTGTTTGTAACATCTGTTGACAACAAAGGGGACATTCCTCCCGGCTTTAAGAGGCCGTGAGCGTAGCCGACACGCCTTCGTGTGCATTCTAAATATACGTGCTGCTGTGGAATGCCTTCCATCGCCCACCGTAGCCTCCAATTTTGACGACTTTCAACTGGCTCTACTTACATTCATGTCTTTGCTTTTCAGTGGACGAGCTGCAGCGTGAAGACCACACTGAGTCAGGTGTGCAGTGGTACAGGGCTGTCTTCCTCAGGAACCCAAACATCCAGGCGGCGCTGACTCTGACTCGAGCCAAACTGAAAATTTCCCGGCAGATTTTAAATAAACGCTCATCTTTCCGGAGAGAAGACTTTAAAGTTGAAGTCAAGCAGGTGAAATCTGCTGACACGGCACTTTCAGTGGTGTCAGCGAACATCTCCAGCTCTCAAGATGTGACACTGGACATCCGACCAACTGTGGCAGGATGGCTGAGGGGAGATGACGGTCAGCCGCTGCTTGTAGACGTCAGAATGCCTGTGGATGAAGACAACAACGGAGCAAGGCCCACTATCTCTCTGGAATTAAGCCATCGTGTCCCAACCCCGAGCAAAAGAAGACGGCTCCCTCGCTCCAACAAAGAAGACGACTGCAACGAGCAAGGATGGTGCTGCCGGAAGTCCATCACACTGTCGTTCAAAGACATCGGGTGGACCGACTGGGTTGTGGCGCCGACTGAGTACACAATGCATCTCTGTGATGGAAGCTGCCCCCATAATTATAAACCAGCCAGCATGCACACGCAGGTGAAGTCCCGTCTCCATCAGATCATGAAAGGCAGGACTCCTCACCCCTGCTGCGTGCCAGCCGCCTACGAGCCCATGGTCCTCATGCATTACGACAGCAGGGGGAAGTTGAAACTGACCAGATTCAACGACTTCATCGTCAGCAAATGTCACTGTGCCTGAAGGAAGTCCTGAGTGAACTCTAATTTATTGAACTTTAGTGAACTTTAAATATTTAAACTCCTCCTTCGAAATCAGAGGAGCCACAGAAGCAACATCACACTGAGGAATAGCATTAAGACGAATTTCTGAAAAACTCTATTCACACACCTTGTCAGATTAAGCAGTTTAGGAGATCAAAACTTCTTCATATAATCCTTGAAATACAGCGCTAATGTTCTACTCCAACAGCCCAGAAATGGATGGATGCGAGGCACTATGTCGATTTTTACTTGAGTATAAAAGGAATGTTCTGATATATATTTATTTATTGCAAATATGTATTTATTATTTGAAGTACTGTAAGTGGTTTCGTTGCAAATAAAGGCTTTTTGTGATTGAATTTTACATTTCTGTGGCATTTTCAGTGGCTGCTTCTCACTGACAGGGTGTGTCTGACACAGAAGATATGACTACTTCTTGACCTTGAGTCTGAACGGAGTGTTACCTTGACCGCGATCAGACACTGACACTAGTAACAGATCGTGTCTGCAGAGTAAACTCAAGGTCAAGGACAGAACAATAAATACATGTACCATTACGGTTAATCGGATATGGAAAGCTACCATTACGCTCACGACCAATAACGTCTGATATGAGTTATGGTGTTTTATGCCCTCTATATTTAGTCACACGAAAAACCACATCTGGTTTGCACAATGAATGACTCAAACATGACACAAGATTTTCTAGACCAATATATAAACCTAAAACAGAAGAGCCTTGCAAAGTTACCTCTCCTCCACATTCATTTCGTCATGTGTCACTCTAGCTCCAGCGTTTGTTCTTCGCTCTCCGCACTAATGGAAGTCATCAACTGGGGTTGACAGTAAGATGAGCTGGGCAATGATGGGCAGGTGTATAATTATGTTTTGTGTGAAAAATGTCAGACATGCAGCCAAATAATGGTCACCTGATGATCCAGATCTGCCTGAGAACAACGATGTGACAATGTTCGCAAGCAGAGGGAGTGACTGTCTTTCATGCTTTGGAACATTAATAAATGCTCACTGAAGCAGTATAAAAAATATCTATTAAGAACAAAGGACATCCTTATAATAATATGTTTCAAAGGACTTTTTTGGTCCAAACTCATTTGTTATAAATCATCATTTTAATTTGAGTTAAAGTTAAATATTATACTTTATTTTGATATTGATATTTTATCCAGATTGTTTCTACCATCTTTTATTTTTTGTAATTTGTCTGGTGCATTTGTTAAAGTTGCTTCTTCTAGAGTCTCATGTTAAAATGCGGTGGAGTCAGGGCTGCAGACTGTGGCTGATGAACCTCACACTGTGAGCGTGGTAATGACTTGTTACAAGTGTCTTGTGGCTTATTTTTATTTAAATTATGGGCTGTGGCACTTTTGTAATAGCACGATGCATAAACACAAATAACGGGATGCAGATAAACACATGTCCACCTATCTATGACTGCGGTATGACGTACACATCTTCATCTTGGGGCTGAGAGTGAATGACGAGGCTGCACTCGGGATCGTTGCTGTAGATGGGGTCACACTGAAGATACAAGTCCTCTTCGTTGGTGAAGTCTGACCTGCTGACAGACAGGTGTGTCAGTGACATGGTCAGCAGGAGGCCTCTCTGAGCTACATTTCTTCACACAGAGGAACAGAAGATGTCTTGCAAATACCAGTAGAACTGCTTGCTAGAGTCTGAATGTGAGAATGGGGAAATTATCAGAAATAACCCGCATTTCATCACTGGTTCCTCTATTTCTCGGTTTCACTTTCCGTCGCATCTTTCTAGTTTATAGAGGTTAAATAAACAGACACTCGTACAGACCTTCTGGGGCTCACGGCAGGCGTGTCAAAGGCAGGCTTGTGGGCTCCCAGGTTCTCATAGACGGGGCTTGGTGCAGCCATCTGCTCGATGACAGTCGGGGCATATTGGTGTGGGTCCGACTGAGGCGTCTCACAATAGTCCTGCCTCGCCTGTGTCCCTCTGCCCCTTTTCAGAGACAGAATCTTCGATTTCACTTTGAACATATAGGCCACCACAGCAGCCACTGTGGCCAACACGAGAAAGAAGAGCGTGAGTCCCACAGTGAGGCCAGTTTGGGAGGTGGCGACGGATGTCGGCATGTGTGGGGTGTTGTAAGGTGAAGTGGTGTTGACAGGCATGATCTGGAAAAGGAAAAAATGTTTCAATAAATAAGTGCCAGTCGAATGATCTTAGAACTTCTTCTTCTGAATTTTCAATCAGCGGTTGTCAGAGCAAGTCGGTCTCCTCCCTAGTCACATGGCTCCGCTTCATCGCCTCGTCCTCCAACCATCTGGCCACCCTCACTTTGACTTCAAACGTCTCCCCATGATCTCATACTTGTTCAATAGGGACTGGAGTTTATCTTATCTGGAGCCCCCACAATAATTACATACCATCCAATCCTATTTATATTAAATATTATTAAAATATTATTATTAATTATAAAATAAAAATAAATAAATAAAGTGATAGAATTACCCACGACATCCACCAAAAATAAGTGATAGGACAAAGGAGTGCTTGCAGCATATGATGGCGGTATTTTTATTTGTTTTTTTATTTATTGTTGATCAACGGTAGCATCAATATTGATATTCTCACCAAGAAAAAATATGTGAAAGCATATTTAAGAAATACATTTGGTAAAGGAGCATATGAGAATTAAAACTAGGAAGAAGCAAATTGCAATTTAAGATGGGAAAAGACGTTTTGAGATTAAATGTTAGCTTAAAATGAAACACACAACTTTTAATTTGCTTTAAATAAACCTTGAAGCAGAAAGAGATGTTTGGCAGTTCAGGGTTTTAGTATCAAGAGTGTGTTCAAATAAAATATTCAAATTTACTTTCCCCATAATAAAGACAGCATGAACATTGGTTGACAAATATGTGATCGCCATGAATAAATGTCCCAGAAAGGCGAAAGTTATAATCCTAGTATGTTGTTGTCAGTTAAGATCCAAGTCAGACTGTGATATTAAGGGAATGCATCTTATTTATTTACAAGGATGGTCACGACGCAACAATGCAATTCAATACAGTTAGACTATAAAACAATGAATGTTCTTGTTATGAACATCACTTCTTGATGTAGGCAAACACACACAACTTGTCTATCCGGATGTATTCACCATCTCCTTCACTACATCAAAGGCTGTAATTGAATATGAGAGAATAGAAGACCTACCGCCTGGCGCCTGCTCTTCTGGAGGAATATGTGAGTGAATGAGTCGTTTGCTCTGAAACTTACTTCACTTCCCGCAAGTTCTGCTTTTCTCGGGGTGTGAAACTGAGTAATGAAAAGTGTTAGACCAGGTCTTCTGACAGAAGTCTCCAGAAATAGTAACCAGTTCAACTACAGAAATGTTCGAGTTTCATTTTGAGTCACATGACAGCATTATATTGAATAAATTGAATAAATAAAGCAACAGCGGTGACACAATTCATTGATATTTTATTGAATCTACTTTAATATCTGAAGTTGTGACATTTCATGCAAAATATATATCATCAATAATGATGGTTCAATTTCTTTTCAAAATGATTAATAATTGAGCAGAAAGATCGTGACATAAATTCAGAAGCATGTTGGTCCAGCACGCCCCCTGTCGACAAATATATTCATTACAACAACTTTTTGTAACGATTTTGTGTTTATCCATCCATGATTCTATGTTTTTTAATGTACACTTTACCATTTTATATCTGTTTTAGGGTGGGTTGATGTTCGGATAGAATAAAATAAAGCGTTTTGTTGAAGGATACCGATAAATAAATAAATAAAAATAATCTCTCCTTAATTGTCTTTCAAGAAAAAAAAGATGTTAATTATCTGAGGTTGAGTCTGTGGAGCGATAATCATAATATAGATATATAAAATAACTCGTTCACGGGTGGGAAATTTGAGGCGGGGAAGATAATTCTGTGGAAGTTGTTCCGCAGTCCAGATGTGCGCTGCGCCTCCACACGCCTCCAAACGCGTAAACCTGCTGCATCCAGTCATCATTTAACACAGCGATGGAACCCGGAAATCAAGATAATTGGAATTCAAAATAAACCTGGGATAATATAGTGAAGCTAAATAAAAGAAAAATGTTTTAGAACTGTTTTTGTGAGTAAAATGATTAAAAAAAAAGTCAATTCACATTTTTTAAGTGGTGAACCCCATCTCTCTCGCCCCAAGTTGATCCAGTCCCGGCGACACAATTGGAGGAATAAGTGGAGAAAAATGCGTGAATTAATGGATGCGTTTTTCCATATCAAATCCTTACCAAAAAGTGACCCACCGCGCGATAGTTGGTCTTCTTCCTGTTAGGCAAGCTATGCATGTCTTGTGGCGTTTAGATGAAGATATGTTTTATTCAAACTGCGTAATTAAGACTTTTTTCGCATGTATTGTCTATGATACATAAGGATGATTATTTATATGTATTATTTATGTGTATTTGGCTTACGCTTTTATTTTAAGTACCGGAAGCCGAGCGCAGTCAGCGCGTGCCACTTGACGCTGGCTGGAGGAAAACAGCAGAGGAGCGAAACATGGCGACTTCGAACAATCCGCGGAAATTCAGCGAGAAAATCGCTTTACATAATCAGAAACAGGCGGAGGAGACTGCGGCGTTTGAAGAAGTCATGAAGGACCTGAGCATCACCCGGGCAGCAAGGGTAAACTCGCACGCACGCGTTTTGTTTGTCACACCACATCGAGCTGTCAAATCTGCATCACCGCAGGTAAACAAACACCAAACGACGCTTTCTGCAGCGAAAGTCATGATCTTCTTCTCTGGTCAGTGTCCTGAGTGGAGGCAGCGATTGCTGTCCCCAAAATGGTTCCTATCGTGGGATACTGATCTGTGATTTGACTGATGGATTGTTTCACTAATGTGATAAAGGCTGACTACTACATTTGTTGAGCGTTTCTGTGTCTGTGTTGGTGTTGGTTAACATTCATTCTGAGCATGAAGGTTGGCGGGTGATCTGGGTTTACTACCACGCAGGCCTCCAAAATAAACCTTCGTTGTGTACAAATATTAGGTGTCAATATGAGGCACTTCCATTTTGTGCTACGTTGGATTAATTCCATGGGCTGGTCACTGAAGTTCACAGCAGGGGATAATCTTTTCCCTTCAGTTTTGCCATATTTGCCTCACTGAATTGAACTTATTTATGCCGTGCTTTCTGACCATCTGAAATATCTGCTGGTTGACTGGTCTGAAGTGACCTCAGGTGTGAGTAGGTGAGTGGTTGTACTATAGGTGTGTAAACAGGGCCTCTAGTAGCTAGATCCTCCTCTCTTTGGTGACAGCCTTTTTTCCATGTTGTGCAGAAGTTGTGTGTGGTGTCTCCTATGTTAGCGGGAATCTCCAGTCTCCGTCATCCATGTAAGATACCAAGACTGTTGGGTCTGTAATCCAGCTTCCCTGTTGAGTTCAAAGCAATTTCAGGATTACAAATAAATCTGATTCAAAGTCAGTTTTTCTTCTCTCATGTGGGACGAAGGTCAATCCCGAGTGGGCGACCGGGTTCACTGCAGGTCACATGACTTTTCAGAATAATTTAATCTGCATGTGTTTGGGAATGCGCAGCAGAGGAAGACCTTGGCCTTTGTTCAGGAAATGAATTGTGTGTCATGATCTTTGACCTTTCATTTTAAGAAGCATTAAATGACATTGTTTGAATTTTAGTGGTAGTGGAAGCGCTGGTAGCTACAGCAACAGCAGTAGTATTTATATTCGTTGCTGCAGCAGTAGTGATAGCACTAGTAATAGGAAAACTACTAGTGGTAGTAGTAGGGATTGCAGGAGTAGTCAAAGTAATGTTGCAGTAGTGGTGGGGGAAGAAATACCAGTAGTATTAATAGTAATAGTAGTGGGAGGAGGAGGAGTTGTTAGCTCTTGTGGAGGCTGTAGAAGCAGCAATAGTGGTGACAATAATAGTAAGAGTAAAACTACGAGTGGTAGAAATAGCAGTTGTTGTATTAGTAGAGCCAATATAAAATAAAATAAGTAGTATTGGCGGTGGTAAACAGAGTAACAGAAGAACTTCTAACAGTAGCAGGAGTTGTTGAGGCAGTGTAAGTGGTACTAGGAAGTGTAATTCTGGAAGTGATTGAATAACCAGTAATAATTGTGGTACACTATAGTGGTTTTAATTGTAGTAACAGCAGTGTTCTGTAGTAGCGGTAGTTAGCAGCAGCAGTAGTACAGACATAAGTTATAATACTAAATGTTGTAGTAGCACTGGCAGATATAGTAGTAGTAGAAATGCTAGTATTGTAATTGAGATGAACAGTTATTTTATATTGTAAAAACGTGTCTATATTTCTTCCTATCATCCATTGTTTTCTCTTAATTTGCGGTCTCTTTTGTGGAATTCCAGCTGCCACCTGGTAAATGTTATTCTGCTCCTCTCTTTTTATATAGGCTTCTCTTTGTTCTTCTATCGACAGCGATACTCCCCCTGTGGGTCAGTTCTTGTCTTCCGTGTAACAAAACACGTTCATGTTGTGACGTGAGGTGAGCGTAGAGAACAGGTTGGGGCGAGTCTGGAGACTTGCAGGTCTGCACTGGAGAGACGAAGCATAAAGGTCAGCATGAAGGAGGCAGAAGAGAAGGAGGAGATTCACGCCAGTGTTGATAAAGTAACCAGGCAGTCAAAGCTTTGTGATCACATGGAGTGATGAGGGTGACACTGCAGCAACAAACAATAACACAATAATAACAGTCACATAAATCCTTTCTTTTTATTACAACAGTCGACCAGTTTCGATTTTGGCAAGAAAATATGAAGTAGTAGTAGAGGTAGTTGCATTAAGAAGGCTGTTGCCATAGCATTAGCCGCAGTAGCTAATGTAGTAACATCTTTAGTTGTAGCCCACCTTGTGTTTTTTTTGGTTTCAGCTGCAGCTGCAGAAGACTCAATACTTGCAGCTGGGTCCAAACCGTGGGCAGTACTATGGAGGGTCCTTGCCAAACGTCAATCAAATCAGTAACCACACCGTGGATTTGACTTTTCAGGTGAGAATTCCTTTGAAACCTTGGCTAAATACATTTGCAAGGTGATGTCACTATTCTACTGATAGCTGACAATGTTAGCCATCGTTCATTCACACATTCAATTACAAGTACTTCTCCACTTGCTCTCTTCTTGTACAAGAACATATGCTTTTCCTGTATCTCCTGTCAGAATTCAGACACAAACAGATCGACGCGGCACCATGGCTTGGTGGACAGAGTCTACAGAGATCGGAACCGCATGACGTCTCCTCACCGCAAACCTCTCTCTGTTGACAAACACGGGCGTCAGATATCCTTTTAAATCTGTCACTACTTTTATTCTTCTACACACCAACCCATGAGTCGTGGGGGCAGCACTCTATGGGACGAATCCCAAAGCCCCCTTCATCGACTTTGAGCCTCTCTCACAATCTTCAATACATTTCAGTCGCTTAAATCCAACAACTAGTTCTGACTGAAAGCTAGTGTTTACATGTGAAAGTGGGAGCTAGATTTCAACTGACGTCTTAACACCTACTCGTGGGGAAGGATCGCACTTCCATCCTGCGCCGGACATTCCATTTATTATCCCAATTTACACCAACTATCTCAGTGCACTGCTTTGTTATCACCTCTTTTAATTAGCGTTCACGCTTGCGTGGACTGGCTGGAGAGATGTTAATTCGACTGCTGCCAAAAATAAAAAAATACTAAGAAGAAAGTTGCTTATAGAATCACAGTCAAATCTGTGTTGTTCTTTACATTTATCCTGCCTTCGCTGTGGTGTTTCCTTAACCGGCAGTCTCACATCGACAGTTGTCCATATGGTGCTGTGTATCTGTCGCCACCACCTGACACCAGCTGGAGGAGGTGAGAACCATCCGTTTGAATTGCCCTTTTTTATTAATTGGGATCTAAAATCAAGACATTGGCTCACAAACAAACAGCTCAATTTGAAGCATGAACTATCCTTAAAGAAATGTTAAGTTACCTAAACGTAACTCCAGTTCTATGAATACAGGCAACGCCCTCTAACAGGCTTTGCTATTGGTTACCTCCACTACTACGTCTTGCTATCTGGGGAATAGTAAACTTTACATTTTAATATCTAAACCTCAGTCCAGTCCTGACTAATATTCTGGTGTTGTGTGTCAGGACCAACTCTGACTCTGCTATACACCAGAGCACGCTCACTCCAGTTCAGCAGAGCGCCTTCACCGGAGGATCGGAGGATTTGCAGCCAAAAAGAGGTGAATTTCACTTCCTAAGAAAGTCTCCATACATAGACTATGTTGTTATTGGTACACAACTGTCAGAAGGCATCGTTTCTACAGGGTCTGGATGGTGAAGAGCTTCTCATTTCATCAGTGTTTTTCTCTGTTTTCTCTCTGTGGTTCAGTCGTGCGTCTCCGCTGACTGATGAAAGGGTTTGTGGCTTTGAAGGATGAAATGACTCCAGAGAAAACCAGGAGTCAGAGCCTGAGGACTTTCTCTTCTGGTGGCTTTTTATGCTCGAGATTTTTAATGTCGAGAACCCCTTTGATCAATTTTGGATGGGTTTTCTGCAGCGCTTATTTATTAATCTCCTTCATTCTCACCCTGAATGACCTTTGGTTGCGTTTCGGTTCGGATTAAACTCGACAGCAACGGAAGCCTTTGGAAGTTTAATTGCAAAATGAAAGCTTTTCAATAGGTGTGTCTGGGTTTCTTCTTGTGTTCACTCATTCAACATGAGGTCTTTTTCAAGATGAATGAATGAATCTATCAAAAGTCAGATCTATCAGATCAAAGTCAGATTAAAACCTTTTACATCTCTGTGACAGTTCTTCTTCTGACTGTTCCGGGATCCAATCCGATCAAACAAGAGACTGAAGATGACGGCAAAAAGGTATGTATTTTTCTGTGGATGCGGTGGTCAGTGTTGTCAAACTAGCAGTCGGCAAGATAACCTGTGCAAGCCGGTGCAAATCCTGGTGGTGGGAAACAAATCAACAGTCTGCAGTCCTGACTCCACCACCAGGCCAGGCCAGTAAAGACTACATAGCGGCTTGCCGACTAAGATGTTCACAGACGATAAGAAATGTACTTTAAGGATGAAGGCTTGAAAGGAAAAAAATGATAGGAAAGAAAGACGCTCAACAACGGGAAGTATTTAAACTTCAGCCATGTATTAAAAAATTGTGTAAGTTGTGTTTTTTGTTTCAATTGTTGTGTTGCCGGTTTCAATTATTGAACTGTATTTGGACACTTATTCAGGGCTTTTAAATGACATTTTCATAGATTGTGCCCCTGTATATTTGTTATCTATTGTATTAGGTCTTTATATATTAAATATTGCTATGATTTTACAACACAACTGCATTTAAATCTTTCTTTTTCTCCTTGCAGAGTCTTTCAGGGTCCGAAGTGCCAGGAATTCAGTAAGTTCTTTTTTTTTGTCTCAAGAAGTTTAGTACAAAAGTTATTTCTTCAGTGACTGCTCACCAGGTGAATATGGCTGAAGATAGAAAAAAGTCATTATTATATATTACCTGTCTACCTACATATTACCTGTGAACTAAGTCCCCAAAAGCACTGAAACAGTTGCAGGACAAAACCAAATCCTGTTTTAGGTCTAGAAAAATAATGTTCCTGGTCTGTTACCTGCATCAGCTCTATTTATCATTGATATGTACTGGTGGTTGTTATTGTACAGTTATACACTGAGCGATAGAACACTATACATAGCTGTGTTGTGCAATGGCAGGATCAAAGATTTGAAAGGCTACAGGTGTAGCTTCATTTTGTGCCATTTAAATTTCCCCGCATCCGCAAAGTTCACAACCAGTGTCTGTTTTGCAGCATATTTCCTTCTCCAGATCAGCACTTGACCACTTCACAAAAAGCAGCAGCCCACAACGCTGGCGGCTCTCTGCCTGACCTGACCAACATCCAATTCCCTCCTCCACTGCCCACTCCGCTCGACTCGGATGATGCAGCAGTCGCCTCCTTCAACTCCTCCACCAACTCACAGACGAACGTACAAGGTAGCAGCTCAGTAATTACATGAACGCTCGTGTTAGTCAGCTTCCTTTGGAACTTTTGGAGTTGTGATGGTCGGCAAAAAAAAAACTTGCTGCTTCTCGTGTGGTGGGTAGGAGTTACCAACTCTCAGCCAGTGGTCACCATGGAAACGCAGTCTGGGCAGGACAACATGGTTCCTCTCATTCTTAATGCAGGAGACACCCACCAGCATCAGAGCGTGCAGATCTCGCCCACGTCTCCACCTCTCACTCTTTCTCAGGTACCTGCCCTCGCTCGCCCACTACTACAGAGTTTGTTAAGCATGAAGGATAAATCACTCGTCAGTCCAGATTTAAGAATTTAGTCAGCGTTGACGTCCCTGTTTCCTGATAGGCGGCCATTAATGCCATGAACCTGGAGCAGCAGCTGTCCCAGTACGCCTTCTTCAATCAGCAGCCATCCTCTCAAAGCCAACCTGTGAGTTTGAGCCAAAGAAACTGTGCTGAAGAAACCGTCTTCAGTCCTGAACCAAATTGATTTTGTTTAACTGAAGTAAATATTGACTCACTGGATTATATTTTTACTTCACTTGTCAAAATTCTGGTTCTAGTGGGACACATGCACACGATGTAGGGGTACAAAAACGACTGTTAAATGCAGGTTGAACTGCATGGAAAAACATTTTGAGGAACACGGTATTACAAAAACATATGGGGAAAAAAATCCAACATAATATTTAGGCTTTATGCTTCTACATATATAGCTGTGTAATGTGTAATGGCATGTAGCTTTGATCCTGCCATTACACGACATATATACAGTATATATATCTATATATGTGTATATATAGATAGATATGTAGTTATATCTATCTATATATATAATGACACAGAAAAAGCTTTTCTGTCTTTAAAATTTTACAAAAAGTAAATAGAGGTCTTTGTGTCCCAGGATCACTCTTACTTCATGAGTACAGTACTGTCCGTTGACCTTGTATTATAGCTATAGACAGAGAATATCTATTTCATAAACGTTTATTGAACCCTGTTATGATGCCCCACAGACAGCTCTGGTTCAGCTGCCAACCACTGGGACCTCAAGTTCATCGACAGACAACCAGACGTCCTCACAAACCACCATGACCATTGACATGAGCACGGTGAGTTTGAAGTAGCCATAAAACCCAACAAAGGACCACCAACCTAATATATGTGAAAATAATTTTGCCTTTATTTACCGGACAACTCGAGCAGATATGTGCAGTCATATCTTCTCCTCCTTACCATCTGGTGTGATATTTTGGAACCACCATCACATTTTATTAAGTTGTGTTCATTGACGTATTTGGAGAAAAAAATGTGGCTAAATGTGGTCGAAACTTTTCCTTGTGGCAGAGGCCCCACTAGCATAATGAATGTCAAGGAAACTTGATAGTACTTTATTTCAATACAACTGAGGCCTTCACGTGAGACACACCCCCAGTGTAAATAACTCATATCCTCTTGCATCAGGGCTGCCCCCTCCATCAGTACCGCAGTAGGGTCGGCTCCTCTGCAAATCAGTCTCCAACCTCCCCTGTCTCCAACCACGGCTTCTCACCTGGAGGTTCACCTCAAGTAAGAGCGTGTGAACCCATGAGCCGCTGGTGTGCTCTGTTTCAACGTAACCGTCCCGTGTATCGTATTCCTGTGGTAACCGTTGTCGAGCAGGACCCTGTGTTGACATCAGCAGACCTGGGCAGAACTACTCTGTTTTTATCCATATCTGTTAAAGCAAAGAAAAAAAGAAAGTGTAATAGACCAGTGCCAGTGTACATTTTTAAAAATAATGTTAGCAAGTTATCTGCACTTCCATTTGATACATTGGTATTGGACAATTCAGAAACTTGAGTGGAAGTTTTTAAGTAATATTGAGAAAATATTTTGAGTTTACAGGATCTTCATATATTGTCTTTAAAGTCAGATTGAAGTTAGCTGTCTCATTATAAGAAACTTAGGTTATGGACCTTTGAAAACATTATGAAACCCTTTTGTGACTTTTCAGAGTCACATTAATATTGCAACTTAGAGTAAATAAAATAATGGTTGACAAATATGTCAGGTGGAGGAATTTACTTCAAAACCTACTCTGATTCAGAGAAATAGATTGTCCAACTGATAAATACAGGAAGCGCAGTATCATGGCTGCCATTTCTGCTAAATATCTTGTTTCTACATCTTTTTGTTTTGACAAACTGGACAGTGAAGAGCATCTTGTAAAAATATGACAACTCTCTCTGATTTTAAAACATGAGCTGCAAAAGTCACAGACTGCTGGAGTAACCTTTAAAGTCGGCATGTATTATGTCATTTCTGCTCTTACCAGGCATTTCAAAAATAAATAAATATATAATAAAGAAATGAAGAAAAATACATTTTATAATGTTGAAAAAAAACAACCCTGTAATTTATTAGACTTACATTGCATTACTTTTTTGTCATTTTTTTCATACTTTTTAAATTTAACAATTATCCTTTTTTCTTTGAAAATATCAAATTTTAGTTCTAATGTATCTCCATATTTCAGGTATTGTGTCGCAAAATTCTTTTAAATATTTGAAATATTATTTACATCCTCATTATTGAAATATTTTGTAATTTTATTGCGTTTCTTATGTCGAAATTTCCTTTTTTTCCCAGCAAAGCAGACTGTACCACATGATATCCTGCTGAATATTTTTTCACGTCACATTGGTTCCCCAAAATTTTTCGAGTCGTCATGACACGTTGCTTGTTTTTGAAAACACTTCTGCTTTTTTTTTTTGCTATGGTTACGCCTCTTTAAATATAAAATAATGTTAAATATTTAGTCTGTCTGGTTAGAGGTTTTGGTTGGACCTGAGAAACAAAAAAATCTATACTGACCTTAAATACAAACGTATATATCCTTGATTTTATTGTATGTAAACTATTTTCTTGAATAGTAGCGACAAGCTATTGATGGCGCGGGGCCCGGCTTTGCTAAGTCAAGAGCTTCCTGACTGACAAGTCAAGTCTAGAGTTTAGTAGTTCTTTGCCCAGCTCTGACAGCCAGACATGGACGTGTTGATGTGTCGATGTCATATCGTTGTGTCCCTGGATTTCCTTCTTCTTCTGCTGCTTCTGTGGTATTTGCGTCTCCTCTGTTTACATCCCAGTTCGCAGTGTTTGTGGATCGGATCTGTGTTTACCTTGGTTTTAAACAATACATGGCAGGAAACCTTCAACCTTAAGCTTGTCTCTCATGGCCGGATTTTGACACGGGCCCCTCAAATAAACAGAACGCACCCAAGGTAAACATGGATGCTGTTAATCTGTGCCAGACTCTTTTAAATGCTTATATATGTTGATTGAGTCCAGTTTCTTCTAAATCTCCTTAAAAATAAAGCCTCAAATTCACTCTTCCAAGCAAGCTTTTTCTAAAGTGATTTTTTTTTTGTGCTGTATATGTTTATTATCTGTGTTTTTTAAGGGTTAGCACAGGCACTTTTCCCCCCATTTTTCCTCCATGGGAACACGTGCACATGTGCACTCATAATTCAGTTATAATCCTAGTCCAGGCGCAGCCTGAGAATATGATCTGATTACTCACATCATGGGAGGCCACAATAAAATAAGATTTCTCTCCTCTCACATCCCTTCTTGGTTTGATTTGGTAACCTCCTTCTCTTACTGGTCTCATATTACCTTCAGTTTTCGGCGTCATGGCAACAGCCCCACTATACCTTACCTTTGAGTGAACAGAGAGCCGAGACTCTTTAAGATCTGGATCCCTTAATCCGGTCCACAACTGTGGCTGTTTGTCTTCTGGGAAATCTCCTCTCGAAGCAGAGGAGCTCTGGCTGTAGTCCAAGTCTTTGACAGATGAGCCCCTCCCCTTAATAATGGAAATGCATGCCGACACCTTTGAGCGTCTTGCATCCTCATTTTTCTAGTCTTTTTTTCAGCTTTTCACAACCAAAAGTCATGATGTGATGGTGGAATGACCATTGCTTGGTCAGTTATGTCGGTCACCCTGCAGTAGCAGAAGAGGTCGGAGTGTTGACATGTGTAGGTTCAGGCAGGTTCGTCCTGTGGGAGAGTCTTTTGAGAAACAGACCAGTAACAAACTGATGCTGCCAGTTGACTTAAGTCATCTGTAATGGAGAGCAGTAAAGGAGAGTAAAGGGAGGAAGGAAGTCCCACCACTGATCTAGAAGCTCGTCCTCTCTAAGCCATCAATCTCACAACATCCTCTTCTTCAGCCCTGAACACCAGAGTGTGTAGCATCTGCTCAGCTTATTTTGTATTTGACGTTGCCGCATTTTCAATGGACTAGCTTTAGTAGTCCTGTCTACTAGCTAATATGCTTCCAGGCCCAAAGGCAGGTTTTGGCCTGTGAGAGGGAAACCAGAGTGCAAACCCACACAATCCAGTTTTGCCTCTGGATGGGAGCTTGTTGCTGCAAGTTTTCAGAACTAAAACCCAGACGAATAAGGCAGCTGGACGCGAACTGAGGACCTTTTGTCCTCAGCAGAAGTTTTAGAGTCTAAATGCAGAGGCCACCTACAACTAGCCATGAAGATTATGAGCAGTGATAGGTGAGCCATCGTGACCGCACAGAGGATTCAATTTCTGTGGAAGTTTGTGCTGCAGCTACGACCTTTAATTTGACTGCCAGATGTCAAATAGTCTCTGCTGGATATGATAGCGAACACTGTCCGTTATTATATTGGTTCAGTGTTTAATATGCTGCATATTAAACGTGCTCAATAGCTGGCTGGCTTCTCCTTAAAGGTTTTATTGTCTTTGTTTTTTCAGCATAATTCTATTCTAGGCAGTGTGTTTGCAGACTTTTACGACCAGCAGCTACCTTCCCTCCAGGCCAGCGCTCTCTCGCAGCAGGTACACCCCTGTTCCGTGGTAACCACATGTGATGCTGTTAAACCTGCAACTGTTCATCTTCACCGTACAGTTGGAACATTTCAATATGATGGAGACACCCGTCAGCTCCGACAGCCTTTTCAACCAGACCTCCACCCTCAACTACTCCCAAGCGCTGATGCTGGGATTGACAGGCGGACATTGCAACACGCAAGACTCCCAGCAGCTGGATTACAGTAACCATGGCAACATCCCTAATATCATCCTCACAGGTAATGACTGTCTGCGAGACAAGAGGTTTGGAAGTATTGTAAAGGTTATTTTTTAAAAAAAGAGCACTGTTGAGATTTCATTTTAAATTACCTACTAGTTATTGAGGCAATTTTCGCTAGAAAGTCGCTAGAAAAAGGTCCTACTCACTGGTATGAAAGTGAAATAAATACACTGAACAGTATATTTATTTCATATCATTATATGAGCCTTTTGATGGGCTGGATTTTTTTTCCCAGTCTAGTTTGCTTTTAAAGAAATTTGAGAAGGAATTGTGCTTTGGATTTTGTTCAGAAAATGGAAAAACTTTAAGACTATAATGTTTAAAAAAAATATTGTGTGTGTGTATGTGTGTGGACATGTATTCATATTCTTGTGTGGAGCAATCTTTGACAAGACACTGATCTTATGAGGACATTTTGCCTTGTGGGGACATTTTCAACAGTCAAGGGAAAGCCTCAATTTGAGGATGAAAACGTTAAAATAACTGCGTCATTATAGTTGAGCCTAAGTTTAGTTGAGAGTCCTGGTTCAGGTTAGCCATTTTGTTTTGGATGGTTACGTTTAGGGTGAGAGGCTGGGGAAAGCAATACGGCAATGAGAGGTCCCCACAAGGATAGTGATACAAATGTGCGTGTGTGTGTTGATAAGGGATTGTGTTTCTGTGCAAAACTGCTTCTTGTACACACTTTCCTTCTTTACCAGAAATGAACTCCTACAGCTGATCTGGTTTTAGTGCACTTTACATTACTTTTGAGTTTCCAACTGGATACTTGGAAAAATGGAAAAATTCCAATTATCATCGTGGCACTGGTGACACCCAGATCACCTATCTAACATCACTGTCTTGTTTGCTTGTGGTCAGTGAGTGGAGAGTCTCCCCCCAGCCTGTCCAAAGACCTGGCCGGCTCCTTGTCCTCAGACATCTGCTTTGACATTGACTCCCAGTTTCCCCTGGATGATCTAAACCCACTGACACTCGACGGCCTGCACATGCTCAATGACCCAGACATGGTCCTCGCTGACCCGGCAACGGAGGACGCCTTCCGCCTCGACCGGCTGTGAGACCGCAGGTATGAGAGGGATGGAGTCCAGCAGGAGTCACTTCACATGGACTGTTGCAGTCTGGAGTTTTGTACTGGTCATCAGTTCATTTTTTTAAATATTGATTCTTAGCTTTTATATCAATTGATGCTCCTTAAATATGTGTACAAAAAGGTGCAGAGAAAAAAATAGCACTTAACAGTAACATTTATATACATACAGGTATATATAAAATAGTCTCAGAAAAGAGCACAAATCTCATTGATTTTGTTTTCAGTCTAAATTACTACTAGATTATAACGTGCTATTATAGGTCATAACAAGGTAGTTAGTGAGACTTCAGACAGAGCTGGGCTTGGAACTTTGACTCTTGTTTTAAAACCAGAAAACAGAGCTGAGACAGAAGTCAATACTTTTTGTTCACATGACTTATATCAAGCAGTTTGTCTTCAAACTCAGGCTCTCATGTTCTCCTTTGAACACCAATGAATTTCATTGAGGTTTTGGTTCATATATGTCTTGATTCTTAGACGCTGTGGAAGTTCTTTACCAAACGGCTATAAGTACATTAGCAGGGAGGATCATGCCTCGTACCTATCACAGGAATGCATTTGCATCTGTACTAGTTTTGTGGTAGAGACTTGATCAGTTTTCTACAGCTAGTTCAAAAGAGCTATTTATCTTTTCAACATGCTTCTACCGGGTTCTTTTCTTTTCCTACTTGTGAAAGCCAATGGCCTTCAAAAACCCAGGACTCTTGTGGTGGCTGAATCATGCTAAGTTTGAAATGTAATATGGGTGAATGTGACTCGATAACATCCTGAAAATAGAAACCATTATATTTATGGTGTTTTATTCTAACAATAACACCATAACGATCATGACATCACGAAAGTTAATGGTAGGACCATATTGAAAAAATAAAAATAACACAAAAAATGAAAATTTTGGGTTGCATTTATGTCATTTTGGAAATTTATTACATTCACGAGAAATGTATCTTTGGCTTTGTATGTACTGTACTGTATTTTTGTGCTTTGTTTTTTCGATATATATATATATATATATATTTGGAAAAGACATAGTGGAAAAACAGCATGAAAAACAGAAGAAAATTACATTATACATTACATTATAAATTATACAATAAATTACTAGATTTTACCTCGACGTCTTCAAGGTCAACCATTTTAATGCACTACATGTTTTTTAATTTATTCATTTCAGGCATGAAAACCCCAAACTGAAGTCCATTGGTGTCCACAGTAACCTTCAGTCGTACTGTGATAGTCATAATCCCAAGTGTTTCTCCCTGCATGAGTCAAGCAGGAACTTCTGCGAGTGTAGACCGTGTCCCAAACTCTGTAAATACCAAACCAGGTTCAACAAAATAACAGATCCAATTGATGCATCCATATAGAGAATCACTGTGCGTCCTTGTTTTTGCCTTAATTGCTCCACTCCTGTCAGGCAAAGGAAACGATGATGTAAATAAGATTTCAATATTTGTACGTTCCACCTCTGAGTTGGATTTGATTTTGTGTATATTGTTCTCAGAATGTAGTGGGATTTTCAGAGGGGTGCTATGCAGAGACTGACGCAGCAAGAGGAGCAGAATATACAGGTTTCTTTTTTAAAGATATCCCTTGGTGTTGTTTAGTTTTTGGATACTTCATCTGCCTCTATATTAGAATGGCAGTGTTGATGCAAGGAGAATGTATATCTCGGTCACATCTGGACTGTGTCATCGCTACTTTTCGTGGTACTGTAGGACCAAATATGTGTTTTTGTCCGTCCCGTCAAATTCAGTCGTTTGTTGCTTTGCGGCATTGAAAAAAAAGTCTTTCTCATATCTCACATTGCACTTTATCCTTTTATTTAAGAGCGTCTATATTAAGAACCACACCTGTGACTGTTATGTGCGCTGGACCTGGGAACCCTGTCCAATAAAAGGCCTTCTGTAGAGACGATTTTTCAAAAGTGCTGATGACTGCACTGTTGTGTAACAGAGATTTGATCTTGAGTGAGCCAAAAGAAGATTTGAGGATTAATTCATCTTTTTATTACACTCTCATCAACACTCGTACAAAGTGGTTTCGTCGTTGTATAACAGCATTTTTCCCCCCGCCTCACTCAGAATGTTGTGATAAACGACTTGTTTTTTTAATTGCACGATTGTTTCCCTGGAGCGTGAGAAATGTTTGTCCGTTCCGTTCTCCTCTTTGGTCTGTTTCATTTGACGTGTGTGGGCTGTGTAAGTGCTGGGTGAAGGCTGAGGCAGCATAAATATGATATGTAGGTTTCTTTTAAGTAGAAGCTGTTTGTTTTTACACCACAATATACAGTATGTGCTTATCCGTGTGCGACGCCCACACGGCTGTAGTGTGTCACGGTTGATATATAGTCCCGCTTTGTAAATTGCTGTAAAGTAGAAGACAGTGTTTATGTGCTTTTACGTATTATGATGTCAAAGAAAGAGAATGCACTGACAAAATGCTGTTTCATTGTGGCTCTATATGCGCTGTTTGACATGTGACATTGTTGTGAGTCCAACATTATTGCCGCCCGGGCCTCGGGTTTAGGACCGGCCCTTTAAATTTCACACTCTCAGGTTACTATTTTATTAATCTCATTTGATATTTGGACAAAACTAAAGGTGTTGTTATACATGTTTTACAAGTCTGAGATTCTGTGTGTCCCTTGCTACACTTTCATGAAGGCGGTCCTAAACTTTTGGCCTTGTCTTTCTTAAAATGATATTTATTATGTTTTTAGTCCAAAAAAAAAACTGCAGCTTAAGATCTCATTTCAGGCCCAACAGGTTAATTGTCCTCCACTGTTGTAGAATACACTTAATATATTTGTCTATCATTTATTTGTTTGGCCTGATGATAATGCTGGTTGCTTAAATATTTAAGATCGACAATCTCTATTCCACCCTAATACAGTGATTAAATAACTTATTTTAACTTAGATCTTAACTTAAATATTTTTAGAAGAGATGTACTTAGATATGATATGTTTTAGACAGTTCCACTAAACACTGACAAAATAATATTAAATAGTACTGAATTAGCATTCTATAAAACAGCTAATGTCATGCCTTTTATTTTCCTTTCAACCACTTTCCCCATCGAACAGCGTACTACAGAAAAAATGACATTTAGTATTTAGTATAAACTACGGCGGAAGCAGCCATTTTAAATCTGACAACCGCGTAAACAGTGACACTAAGGTCGTTAAAAATATACATAGCGTAAATGCTCTTTATACGTTAGACAGCTGACACCAAGTGGTCGACTCAAGTACTGCACGGACAGTGTGCAGCGCAGTGACCGTTAAGGCCAGGCAGGTGACATTGTGACGACATTCGACGCCACATCTCTGACAGATAAGATTCCATATCTGATAAGGTCTTCGTGTCACAGTACCATAAATGAAGTGAGCTCAAGGGTTCTTGCTAATTATTCGAAATGTTATAACACCAAAATGAAGTCAATGACATACACATTCTGAAATGAAACATCAGATTTCATTTAGATTTAACGCTGCGCTGGTGTCGACCACACGCCTGTTAAACAGCCATTTGGCATATGATTTTTATTATCTTAAGGAATTGTGTTTTTTGGTTTTTGTTTTTTTTGCTGAATTATATTATGGAAAGATAATATTTTATGACGTAATTTATAAGATATCGAACACATTAATCGATTTATCAGGTGAAACAAAATCTTGTGGAGCATTGTCTGTTTTATTTGTATTTTATTTTAGTATACTTGGGAAAAGTGTCCTGTGCTGTGTTTACTTTATTTGCCGGTCTGTGTTTGTGTCATAGACCCACTGTCAAACACTTTTGAGAAAACACTTTTTTTTTTTTGTATCACAAACGTTTAAATATCAAAAGCAGGTGGGTGACCGTTGCGTTCTGAAGAGCCTCATGGACGCCTCACATACAATGGCAGCTAAATTGTTGTATACTTTGTTTTACAGTGATACTAACACTGAATGTGGATGTGTTTTAAGAAAATACAGCATATGCAAGATTTTGCAACAAAGCTTGGCTAGTTTTTTGAACTGACCCTTTAAAATGACTGGCTTCATTGTTCTTTAAGATTAGTTTTGGTTTTTTTTCTACTTTTTGCTGTACAATAAGATGAAATGAACCCAAGTTGGCTGTAAATGTGAGCATTATAAAGACATACAGCTTCTGTTTTGACTGTATCTGATGTATTTTTCTCGTGTGAAAGCTTTTGTCTTTGAATCTTTGCTTTATTTGTACATGAATGAAAATAAAATATATGTGAACATGCAGCGATGTCATTGTGAATTATACAGTGAAGCACACTCATGTAAAAAAAAAGTCGTACTGAATATGATTAAAACACTGCATAGCAGTGCATAATTTGCTTATTCACAAAAGAAATCAATTATATTTATTGAACACTACATTTCATAAAGGACCTCACAACTGTTCTTCGCACTGCACCTTTTCAAACTCTGTATAATGACTGGATGTAACAACTTTGGATCCACGTTACATAATAGATATACAAATATATAATGTCATGTAAACCAATGTATCAGAGGAGACTGAGGCCCACATTCATTCCATTTATGAGTCAGTCACGCAGGTACAGATGCTCAAATCTCCTCCGGTGGGTGGGACGTGCTTCCTGGGTGGATGGGAGCTCCTCCAGCCCGGAGTGAAGTCGACATTATGACTTCGTTTTGAAATCAATGCCCGATTTCCATGTGCAGGTGCAGCTCAGGGATGTTGACTCGGGTACGTGCAGACGTCAGAGCGCATACATTGTTACCCAGCATGCACCAGGAGGCCATCGGGGATCCAGCAGCTGGTAGTGAGTTACCAGAGCAGTCAACACACACACACACCTCAGACTCCATGTGAGGCGAACCTCGTCGTCTTCCTCTCAGGCGACGCAGAAATATGCTGTGCGGACGCCTCAGCCCTCACCACAGCGGCTTTTGAGTCACTATTGTCTTGATTTTGGAGGATTCCTCCCTCCATCCTCCGGTTCGTTCCAGACGGGCAATGACAACGGTCTCAGCAACCCCGCAGCAGATGAGGGACCGGCTGCTGCAGGCCATCGACAGGCACAGCAATGTGAGTAGGGCTAGCTAGGTAGCTTTTAACCGCACATTTGAGTCAAACCTCCACCTGTAGCACAAGTTTAATCACCTACATTGGATAAGAATCGTCGAATTGCTCGGTTGACAGTCGGAACGCTGAGTTAGCTTCAGTTCAAACAGGCTGAAGCTTGGTCTGGTAGCATGCTAAATGCTAACGTAGCCGCTTTACCAAGCGGGTTTAGCTTTTTCTATGGCACATTATGTAAGACGGGTAATCCCACTTAACACTAGAATTATTAAAATCGCATTGCCATACGTGTTGCCCGGCGAAGAGCAAGTGGTCGTCAGCAACTATATTGACCGTAAAAGTGAAGTGTTGCCCAAGTGTGGGGAGTCGGTGAGCTAACTTAGCACATACAGCCGGAGCTGCGTTTTAGGAAATAGTCAACGTTTAGCCAAGCGGAGAGGAAAGGATATCAGTTGCCGTATCTACTAAAACGGGAAAGTTGGTCACTTTTTAGGAGTTTCTAGGCTGCTACCCTGGTGGGGCAATTCGGGGTAACGTGTCCTTCTCTGACACTTGGCATTGCAACTTGGTCTCTAACCCCCAATGCCAGTTCTGCGTTCTCCACTCACCCGTCCGCTTAAATGTGCGTTTGTTGAAGCAGTATCACCACTAAATTAAACTAAACTGTTAAATTGTTGTAGTGCATGTATGTATGTGTCATATATTTTGTTAACATGTGTATAATAGCGCCTGTATATTAGTTCATGCCTGTGAAACAGATTTGTCTTTCATTGGTAACATTGCTACATCCGAAGGTTTCATGGTCTTCAGCTCCTTCAGATTCTGTCCGTGGCTTTTTTTAACCATTATTTCGAGTAATTGTGCTATGTGGAATGAAATGGCGTTTTATTACTTCTGAGCAAATGTGCAGCCACCATGAGAGCCCAGTTATTTACATTATACTGATTGAGTTTGAATCCACTTGTAGAGACAATCCCCTGAAATATTGCTGTGTAGAGGTCACTGGAGAAAGTGTTAAATTAGTATAGAACTCTGCACTTTGATATTAAGAACCGGAACATTTAGTTGACTTGCTTTAATCACAATTTTTCCCCTGATAATTCTAAGACACAGGAAATGAATTCAGGCCCATCTACCGACACCCAAGATGACATTTGATTCACCGTTGGTTCAAAATAACAACACAACGCTGATAACTGCTGAGACTGGGAATTTGAGATTTGATTTCACCAAGTTACTCACACAAGCCAACTTCATGGAAGGACCCATGTGTCAAGTAGTTTTTGCAATATGTCCGCAATTTTGGTCGACTAGTCACAGTCTACCTGAACGATTCGTCGGCATATGACGTGTGCGGGTAGTGTTGTAAATAGTATTTGGAAAATAATATGTATAATGTGTGTTATAGAACCTGTGCCTTTTGAAATTTGAGGTTTGAACTTGAATTGCTCAAAATGAGGTCTGGAAGGTGCATGTTCTTTAATGTGCGCTTCAAAATGGCGCCACATGTCAGACATTGTGGGTTGCGATGGTCCCACTGCCTTTTCTCGTCTTAATGCAGATTGTGTGAGGAGAGCGATGATGCCATGACTAGTCGACTAATGAATTTGTCTGCAATAATAGTCGATTATAGGTGTATGCAGTATTGTGTTTTGATTACTTGTTTGCACCCTACTGTGTGTTCTCAGAGCTCCTGTGTCAGTGAATTTCTCCTTTGACATTCATAAAGTCTATCTTACCTTGACTCGCTGTCGCTGCAGCCCTAATTTGCCAGTAACTTTGCATCTTTACTGGAATACAGATTGGTTAACTTACGATATGAAAGGAAATGTGATCAGAATGCATCTGACACAACGTGAAACTTAATTTTGTTGTTTGCTTAACCTTTTGTCCTCCCTTTTCAGATATGCAACATGGTGGTTGTACTGGAGGTTATCACCTGTCTTGAAAAGTATCCTATCACCAAAGAAGCACTTGAGGTGGGACTCTGTTTTGGTTTGTCATTTGTGTCTGGGTCTTAGGAATGTCCTGACTTTTCTAGCAACCAAGTGCTGAGTACTGACTTTTGAATATTTGCCTATAACAGTTTGTGTAATTAATAATGCCACAACAACCATCTTAAGTCAGGATTTAAAAAAAAAATCTCCATGTTCCCTGAAGGAACATGACACCAATGTTAAAACATTTCAATGAATTGTTTCATGCTAAAACGTGAAATGATTTCATGTTTTAGCATTTAAAGTTTAGCCTGGGCAAAGTCTGCATATGCTAATATATAAGATCTTGGTACTGACTACTGGTGGGTGTATACTGTATTTCTTAGGGGTTATGTTCCTGGACCGCATGTAAATCCGCTGAACTAGCTGCACGTCCACCGCACTAGCATGTCTGGATTTGTGTCGGGTTTTACACAGCGCAGAGCTCCCGTCCATGTCCTCCTGTTCCAGTTGCTCTTTTACAGTAAAATTAAGGCATTTTCCTGGATTCATGTCACTCTTCATGGTCTGTTTTCCTTTCTGAACGATCCTTTGTGGCGCACTGAGGTCAGCCATTGTGCTGCGCATTAGGTAGTATATTCATTACTGTAGGTATCCGTCATGAGCGACTATATGATGAGTACAGGAAAATGGGCAGTGTCTGTGTAAGTGCTAAGGCTCTATCGGCATCGGGGCGTCCCTACTGGTTTTACTTTACTTCTGACTGGATGCTCTTTTCTGCAGGAAACCCGGCTTGGAAAATTAATAAATGACGTGCGAAAGAAGACCAAGGATGAAGACCTTGCGAAGCGTGCAAAGAAACTCTTGCGGAACTGGCAGAAGCTGATCGAGCCTGGACCGACTGTCAACGCCACCCTACCTGGCTCTACTAATGGAAGCTCTCATCCCTGTCGAACGGACACCTCCCCGCCTGATGTTTCGGTTTCAGGGAAGGGTGTCCCTGAGGTCAAAATTAGAAATGATGTGCACAACACGTACTCTCCAAAAGCTGAGAAGTCAGGCAGCCGGAAGCGCAGAGCAGAGAACAGAGACAGTGGGGTCTATTTGCCAGAGAAAATCTCCAAGATGTCGTATGATAATTCTGTTTCGCCACCCCCAACCAATGGGATTGCAGGAAGCCCGGACACTCTCCCCGACCAGGAGGTAGTCCCGTCCCCAGATAGATCTCGGGTAGAGCACCTCGACAACGATAAGATCAACAGAATTCCAGTGAATGCCGTCAAGCCTCGCCCCAGCTCCCCAGGAATGGCCAAACTGCCGAGCACATCATCTTTAAGTAAGGTTGCCGTCATGCAGCAACAGGCTCGGTTGGATGATGGCGGTGGAGGAAGCTGTTATCCAACAAGAAGTCCTCGCGGACTCACTGCCAGTCCGAGGAGTGCGAAACCAGACAACTCGGTCAAGCGCTCCGCAGCGTTCACACCAAAAGGAGCATCTGTTCATAGTCCTTCTAGTCGGAAATCTCCAATGCCTTCGTCCCAGCCTGCTTTCTCCCCGGCTCAGTCTTCGTACGCTGACAAGCTGCCACATGCTTCTCACAGGTCCGCAATGCACTGGTCCTCTTCTACAGATGTCCAATCTCATCGCTCACCCCAAGACCCGTCGGCGTCATTGGAATCCCCATCGTCCTCTCCTTCTCCTTCCCAACCCCTTAATAACTCAGAACTCCACAGGACTGTGTCGGAGGCACCAGCGGTCGGGTCCGATGACACCGAAGGGACACCCATGTCCAACCTGGATCTCAAAAGGAGAAAATACCGGCCTCGGGACTATTCTGTCAACTTAGATGGACAAAAATTTGAGGACACAACTAAGCCAGTGAGGTTAAAAGAACGTAGACTCACGTTTGACCCCGTCACCGGGCAGATCAAACCCCTGGTACATAAAGAACCATCTCAGACAGAGGACGCCCCTTCCCCTTGTCCCACTCCTGAACCTGCTGAGTCTAGGCAAAGGACTGATATCGCTCAGCCTGCTGCCCCAGTCACAACCCCAGGTCCCAGTCCGAACCCTTTTTGTCAGACAAACTGGAACGAGCTGTCTAGGAATGAAATAATCCAGTCCTACTTGAACCGTCAGAGTAATGTGCTCACCTCCTCTGGGGTTCAGGCCCCGAGCGCACACTTTTTCATGTCAGAGTATCTGAAAAGGGAAGAAAAAACTGTCACCGAAACGAGAAAGACACACGTGTTGCAGACGGATAGTTTTGTCGGGGATTTACCCGGCGTAAGTCGAGAGGTGACGGACGAGGACATGGACAGGATACACACTCAACACTGGCCGGGGGTGAATGGTTGTTTGGACACTAAGGGGACCTGGTATGACTGGACAGAGTGCATATCGTTGGACCCTCATGGGGATGAAAGCAAATTGAACATCCTGCCATACGTTTGCCTAGACTGAGGGTTTGGGAAGATTCCTTCCCTTTCCACTCCCGTCTCTGTTTGAGACCAGATTCTTTGTGATTTTTGTTTGTTCACTGTGAGTTTGGCAAGTCCCAGGCCTGCTAAACTCCCCCTCCACACCCATATCTCCTCCTCCTCCTCTTCCTCTTCCTAATCTATTGATTTTTGGTACAAACCGGTAAAAAAGGAAAAAAATTGAAAGACTAAATTGAGTTTGTGATAACAAGGGCTGGTTTTGAATTATTTTACAAAGCAAACGCCACAGAACGATGAGGCCTTAGTTGTGTAGCACCGCTACTAAAAAGTCATCCTTTGTAACCCAAAGCAAATTATGTGAATTTTTCATATTCTGTATTCTACAGATGTTTCAGGCTTAATTGGATAATGATTTTTCACCTTTTGATATTGAATGAGGATTTGCTATGTAGAACTATACTAGTGTGAAGGCTGGGGTTTAGTTGTCCTGCCTGGACCGCCCGTGTTCTTGCCCAGAGAGTGGAGTTCGCCCAGCACACACCGCTCATCGTGTTGAGAGAGGAATACTGGAGCAGTTTTTGGCGGCTACAAGAAGCTTTATGTGAAATATAAAAGAGTAAATTATAAATTTGTTAATGTATACATCTATTTATTTTTTCTTTTTTTTTTTTTTGACCAGTGCATTTATGGAATGTCCATCCACACAGGTGTTCAAAAACCGTCATTTGCCTCTTCACTTTTTCTTTCGCACATCGGTTCTTCCTGCCTTGTTCTTAAGAAATAGTTCTTCTCACCATACATTCCACTCACCTTCAACCGTCATAGCTCTTCGTCACGCTGCTTTAGATCTCAGTTATTGCACCCCTTTTTTTTCCAAATTAAGAGCACTCAAATTTCAGTTGGTGACAAATGCGGAAACGTGGTAAATTGCTTACTCAGCATTTTATCTTGCTGTACGTCCATTGAGCTCTTTGGGAAGCCGCCAGTAGTGTTTTGAAGACAGCGAGGTTCACTGTACCAGTCAATGCGTGTATGGATTGGCAACTTCACCAAGTCAAGATTTAGGTGTATCAATGACCATCCTACTCCAGTCGAGTGCAGTACTTGAATCATGTTAGTTCTGCATGAATCCTGGTGTGAACGTACATCATTGCAGTCTCCCCTCACTTTTTGTGTTTTTGAAATTGTCTTTTCAGTTTGTATTCTGAACACGATCATCAACATGGTTGTGCGTCCTGTTCATCTCTGACCATTGAAGTTACATTTCTATTTCAGTCAGTATTTTGGAGACGATTAAAGTTCTTGTAGCTGCTTTAAGGTTTAGGAAACATACGGTAGCATCGTACTTGACTCCTCTATCCCTTTACTCTCTCTGGTTTCCACACTTTTTTGCAGCTTCTATTTTCATGAGTCCACTCCTTAATTCATCCCTACCAATGTGCCTTGGTAAACGGTAAATCTGGATTTGCTTCCGCGTAGAACACATTTGTCCTTGGAGCTGGAAGTGTGAGAGTTCTGAATTCCGAGATCAGTATGATGCTGGTTTATGCACCGTCAATGTTACTTTATTTTTGAAGCACTGATGGAGGGTGCGGGTGATGGAAAACTGCACAACACCACAGCTGGCAATAAAGAGAAGTGCTACAATCGCTTGATTTAAAATCTGTGTTGTGGAGTTTGGACAGGGGCATCCTTCTTTGTTCAGTGTTTAACATCTCTCAATTGTTTGAAAAATAAAGTGATCTAATTCTTCAGCTTCAGTGTGTGTCTGAGGGTGCGTCAGCTCCTCTTTAGTCCGCTGTATTGACCTGTCCTGCCATAAGGGGGCGCACATTGGCCATGTGTAATCGAAGAATGTGGTTTGATTCTGTGACGTCACTATGATCTACTGCCACTGGAATTGCTTCCAGGCTTGACTCGTTTCAGTGATGTCACTTGCATTAGTCAGCACACTGACGTCACCATGTACTGATATGAGGTTGAGTAATGGTGTCGGCACACGACACAGCTGCATGATGCAGTCATCTGCTTCCTCCAGAAGCTGCTGTGAGCAAGCACCTGTCTGGGACTGAGAACACCTGGTTGACCCGACTAAACACTTCTGTCAGGTTAAAACCCTGGAGGGAGTTGAGAAACAACACCTGGTCGATTCCCTTCTGTGCGTCTTGATTTACAGAATAAAGGGTCTAAAAGTGGCTGGTAGAACTCTGTGTATACTCCACATCTACATATATACATATGTAGATGTGGAGTATACACAGAGTTCATATTATTTGTGTTTACTTCTAACCATGACATTAAGAACAGTGATTCTGGGGTTTTCAGTTGTAGATATTTTTTTTCTAATTCGTCTGATCGGGACAGGGTCATGACCCTGATGTGAGCTTTATACTACTATTGAATGGAAATTTGAACCTAGTGTTCACAGGCCGCCTAGTAAGATGTGACATACCGGATAATCTCACATTTACCTACTAACACAGCAAGTGTGAGTTCCTCCTGCGAAAGAGAGGGACCGTTTTTCCTGTTAAAGGTGTTACTTTTTTTTTCTTTATTGCCAAAATTAAACAGTCAAGAACACACCTATTACAATATCAAATCACTGTACATGTATATGTGGATGGATTATTTAAGTATCAGAAACAAATGAATATGACAATAATAAAAAGAAATTACACAATAAATAAAACAGGATGTAAAATAAAACGCAGAGGGTAAGGTGTAACTGGCAGTCGAGAAATTATTGTAAAAGTCCTTGTCAGAGGACAAGAAAAGGTTAGACATCTTTTTATTAAGATAGTCGACGAGGGAAACTGTTCATTTTGGACTGTTCGGTTGCTAAGTCGAGATAATTTTAAATTTAAAATGACCATTCTGTAGTGATCCATCACCCTTTTAAACCAACTATTTTTGCTGCATTTTCGTCTTGACATTCTGAAGAAAACGCTTTAGTACTCACGGTTCAACTACACAGCTTCGCTTGCGATGACTGGACAAAAATTTGGATATGTAACGACAACCCGAGCTACAGGTTGAATCTCGCCTTTTCCGATCTCGTAAAATGTGCTGAGTGTCGACGTCTTGGACGTAATGTCGTTTAACGACGAGGCAATTCAAGACACGCTGAGATTTGCCGGGCTATAAAAGCAGCGACATTACGTCAACTCGGTAGATTCCTCAGAGTTTTTTTTTTTTTAACAATGACTCAAGTTCGTGCGACACAGTCTGCTCCACTGGCCGTCTGGAATGCAGGGTGGGACTCAGGGATCACTCCCACCGTCCAGGAATTTAGGACGTTTCCTTCCATATATGGACTTTTTGATATCAATCGCGACCCAAAAGGAGAAGGCGAAAGGTGGAGTCACAGATCGATTCACGAAGCATCCTACCAAAGAGTGTTGGCGAGAAAGAGAACGCTCTCCTTACTACTTCCGCGTTCGGAAAGGAAAGGGGCGGGAGAATTGACTTGTACGCGTCTGATATCTTTAATAAAATGGAACGGGTTTTTTTTGTTAGATTTTGTGTTAACCTCACGTTATACATTTGAGTTTAGTTTTTAGTGAGCGTTTGTAGGTGTACAAACTGCACAAGAAGCAAAATAAGAAGTAATAGTGGTTGTAAGAAATGTCGCATTGTAACTTTAAATTGAAATTGTTTGTTAGATTGATGAAAAATAGAAGTATAAGAGGCGCACAACTACCAAGTTTAGTTGTTGTGTAATAGCACCAGAGGAGGTAATAACAATAATAGTTGTAGAAATTGTACTGGTACAGCAGCAACGGAAAAGAACATTTGCAGAAATTACAACTGTTAAATGTGATGTCTTGTCGAAGGTAGTTGCGGGATAGGCTTGGAATATTCTACATAAATGACAATATCATTTTCGTTTGGGTTCTGTTTGCATTGTGAGTTGTCCACACAGGATCTCACTCAGCTCAGCTCAGTGGCTGCCAACATCATTGTGTAATCGTGTTTACTGACGGCTTCGGTGGCTGGTGTTGAATATTCATGGAGGCGGCGTATAAGTGTCCGTGAAGCATCTTGACTCCATCTGGTCTGCGTGGAAGAAACCGTGGGAGCGATTTTATTGGCGGCCGCTGAAGAGAAAGGAAGTATTCAGTGCAGCTTTCATTGGAAGACAGCGATAACTCAGCGCAGTTTTAATTCTCACTCCGCAACCTCCAGTCACCTTCACAAAAGTGCGTGGAAATGACGACCTTCAACAGAGGCCCGAGCTTCGGTTACTCCGCGGAGGTCAAAAATAAGGTATGTTTACTTCAATAATCGGTCAATAACTTTGTCAACAACTTTTTTAACCCGCCTCATTTCAACGGTTTTAACTTTCCCGGAACTTGTCACCTGCCACCACGTTGTCATCGTAATTTAACTTTCTAAAAGAGAAATGTATTTCTGTATTTGTTAAATCGTCCTCGGTGCGCGTTTTGTATGTAGTCGGAGATTTTAGGGAAATTCATTGGGCCTGAAAAAAAAAAGGAAAGTGCCGTAAATCCGTCTATGGGCGTTGTCCCTTCAGGCAAAGACGTGTCGCTGTGGCAAAAAGTAAAAATCTCTGCAGAGGCTTCTATTGCGCTTTAAATCGCTGAGCCGAATGACTTTGACAAGAGTTCACTGACATGGAAGGAAAGGAGACCCGGATAAAGTTTGTCAGATTTTATAGTGTAGGAGTTCCTGACCCAAATATTATCTTCAATGACCTGGTTGTGTTGATGCGCAGAAGTGTTTGCCCATCCGGATCCACTTAAAATTCCAACGCTGATCCTGCTGATAACTTTCTAACACCACTTATATGCGCGTCTGCCACCGACTTGAGGGGCTTCCCTGTTGAATAAACCATACCCTAACACTATGAACTGCTGCTACAGTGCAACTACAAATACACTGAATACAACATTTCAGCAAATATACAAGACAAATAGGTGGAAACTGTTTTATTTGAGCACCCTGTCTTGCATTGCAATGCATTCAAACTAGGGAGCTAAAACACTACTATATATATATATATATATATATATATATATATATATATATATATATATATATATATATATATATATATATATATATATATATATATATATATATATAACTATGTCATACTATGTTAATAAGTGGCGCTTTAGAAGTACAGTGGTACCTCGGTTCTCGACCACAATCCGTTCCAGACGGCCGTTCGAGAAGCGTTTTGTTCGAAATCTGAATTGATTTTTCCTATTACAATGAATGGAAAAAGAAATAATGCGTTCCAAGCCTTAAAATATGCTTTTGTAGGAGTGAATGTAGAGTGTCTGCTGCAGGTGCGCTGTTCCTCTATGTGTGTGGCCGCTGCATGTGGGAGGGGTTGCCGAGTGAGTGACGTCTCTCCAGAAGTGAAGAGGTGCCCGGTGCGTGTCCAGCTCTGAATGTGCGCTTCTGTGCAGTTTGGCTGTGACAAAGTCATAAACCAAGTCACGCTCTGTCCCAGACTCGCCTCATCCCTGTCCCAGCTCCAGCCCACAACAGGACATCAAACCCTGGAGTGAGAGCGAGCACCTCCCCTGTGACACTCTACCACGGTCCAGTGTGGAGACAGGAAAGGTTTTACACCTCAATATGAAGAAAAAACAGTCAGTAAATGTAGCTAACACGACACGTCTGCATACAGAGGCTGCGTTATCTACAATAACAAAGCGCGTCGTGGGTCAGCTGATCAGTCCGTGCGCGTTATGGTTTTTCCAGCTTTTTTCGGGGGCGTTGGAGTTCTGGATTTTGGTTCGAAATCCGAAGCAAAAAAATCTTGACATTTTTGTTTGAACTCTGATTTGTTCGAAGTCCGGTACGTTCGAAAACCAAGGTACCACTGTATACAAAGGTGCCGTTCATAAACCACTCACTCATGTCACTCACCTCTGACTGGAATGGGGCAGAAACCTTGAGAGGATCAGACCCAATTGTGTAGCTGCCCTTCCACAAGTTTGGAAGAGAGAGCAAAGGATGGCATGGAAAGAAGAGGTTATATAACACCAAGATGAATTGTGAGAAAATTATTGCAATAATTAAACGGAGCTAAAGCCCCTGACACTACTGCTTGTTAAACTAGAATTAAGTAAGAGCTCTTAAAACCGGTCTACGCTCGTAAACGTTACCACTTGATGATAATAATAATAAAGTTTTGTTTATGCTAACGCTTGTTTTGTTTGCCTGCGGGCGCCTCTTCCCAGTTTATCTAATCGTCACCATATGGGTGTGAGAGTTGAAATCCTATTTCCCACAGTATCAGCGCAGTGAAGTCAGTGGACGAGACTCGGTGTGGTTTAATAAATGCTCTAGTCATGGCACCCTGCGACGGAGCCTCTGCTTTAATACCCCGTAATTTGCAGACACATTTGTTTCATTAACTTCTGGCCGTCTATCAGCACTGGCGGGGTCACGACCTCTCCCCAAAAGTGAGCAGACTGTCCAACACATGTTGAGCGTAAAAAGCTCCCTCCTGTCTGGGGCGTCCTTGGGCCTGATTTGAGTGGTATTTCCGTTCATCGGTGACGTGGAAATGTGAGGTATTTAGCGGCGTGGAAAAGAGCTTTACAAAATACTCCTGGGCTTCGCTGAAAGGAATGAAATAAATGAGCTGTGATATGCCGCGTTTCAGCGTGTCACCACTTTTCAGACACTTTTCGTCTCCTGCTCCAGCCACTAGTCAACACACAATTTGCTGCATTCCTCGCGTGCAGCTTGTCTCTGTAAATTACATTTGTCGGGAGGCTTGGTGGCCAATTAAAGTGGCCACTGATGTTTTTTTAACTGAATGAAGAGAATGTAATTAGAGGACATTCCTGCCAAAGTAGCTATGAGGGGGGCCTCACAACCATGATGGCACCTCGAACACCGACGAGAGAACTGTCTATTTATGATCCCCAGTGGTGATGCACGCCCATGTTGTTAAAAGATGCTGCGAAGGAGCTTTATAAATAGCTTTTCATGGGAATTCAGTCGAATTAATGTTATTTTTATCTTAATAAATAAACCAGTATTACTAGGAGTCAAAGAAAATAGAAATGGAAATAGGTCATTTGTGAGTGGAAATGGGCCGTGCACCGACAAGTCGTAATAACTGTACCGATAGTAATACCATGATCAAAGACAAGCTTGTTTATATCAGCCTCAGATATGATCTGCAGAACGTTCCATTCACTTCTCTTCAGTTATTCTTCTGTTGTTGATGGCGGTTGATCTAGATTGTCATGTTTCAGTGTGGTTGGTCTCAACCTTGGAACCTCAAATGGTTAGCAGAGACCTGTTTCATTT
Source organism: Synchiropus splendidus (assembly GCF_027744825.2). Lineage (NCBI taxonomy): Eukaryota > Metazoa > Chordata > Actinopteri > Syngnathiformes > Callionymidae > Synchiropus > Synchiropus splendidus. Next base: position 8,704,629 of record NC_071346.1, on the reverse strand, counting down.
CCCCCTTTATGATGACAATTGCAAATCGATGAAAAGAAACTGTTGATGGCACAGTATTGTTAATCTTGACATCTGATAATCCAGGATTATAGTTCATAAGAAATTCTCCCAGTGGCAAACTACTCGTTTAAACATTAATGCAAGACCAGTTTTTCTCAGTTATAAGCGTCTGGAGCTGGTATTAAGAACTGAAAACATACTCGATCTGAATACTGAGCCTAGAATAACTCACCATAGCAGTGTTGTTTAGCTTTGCTACAGAAAGAGACTTTATTTTACAAGAAATTTAAAGGGACAGACCTATACCTGCTCTCTTTGTCGCACAAGCGCCACAGTTGTTTAGCAAGAGGGCAGCCATGTTTACCCTCAATAGTCTCATTCATTGCCTGAAAACCATGTCCCTCACACTTTGGGAGTGAAATCTTAGAAATAAAAACATCGCACCTCGACCTAAGACTTGGCCTTTGTGCAGCGATAAGACCCGTTTCGTTCACTGCCTTCCTGTTCTTCAGGCAAGAATTCAGCAGTTTACCAAACAGGATATGGCAGAGTGAGTGTGTGCCTGCACTAGTCCGGTCATGTTAGCACAACACAGTGTTGTTTTAGAAATAAAATGCAGGCTTTACAACATAGATAAATCTTTAAAAACGTGGCACGCTGAGTCATGTTAGAATTTGCTCAAGAAACAAATTTCACCAGAAACTAGGTCACCGCTGATGTTGATAATGTGCCTGTTCAATATTAGTGTTGAAGTTTTCTCCTTCCACAGCTTGTTCGGTGGCAAAAAGAGGATATAAACGTCGACATCTAGTCTGGAAACTTCCACCTGTGTTAGCAAGTTTATAGATTTTTATGAATCCAATATATATTTTTACATTTTATTATTGTTACGTTATTATTATTATTATCATATATTATTAAGGTCCAAAATGTTCTATTTCATTGGTTTAAAACCAACTGTGATTTGCTTCAACAGATTGCATCAAAGTACGATGTTCAAAAAGAGGAAGAGCTCCGGAGCTGGATCGAGGAAATGACCGGAGAGACCATTGGCCCTGACTTCCAAAAAGGCCTGAAAAATGGCGTCATTCTGTGCAGGTATGATGAGGAACGCTTCTCTGCAGCATGGTGACATTTGAAAATATCATTCCCACACTTCTCTTTCAGTCTCATGAACACACTGGAGAAAGGCTCCGTGCCAAAGGTCCACAAAACCGCTCTGAACTGGCATCAGGTGAGTCAGCCGATGACAAACATGTTCATAATAGAGGGTGTAGTGAAGTCACTTTAATTGTATCTCTCCACGCGTTGTCTGGTATCACTGGGCTAATAGGCGGTTCTGTGTTTTGCTCACCGAACAACCTGTCCTTTTGAAAGGCTTGAGGAATGTCATTCTGTGGTTTTAGCTGGAGAATATCGGGAACTTCATCAAGGCGGCTAAAGAGTACGGCCTGAAGCCTCACGATGTCTTCGAAGCCAATGACCTGTTCGAGAACGGCAACATGACCCAGGTCCAGATATCCCTGCTTGCCCTTGCTAGCATGGTAAGTTGGGAATTAAAAGTTCACTATCCATCCATGCTATTTGATAAGACTTTTCCCAAAGTGTTCTCTGGATTTAAAGCTCAGTGATTCCGAAACAACTGACTCCACTTGTTTTCACTAATCTTATTACTTTAACCGGATTAATGTTGGTGCACATCCTGTCATATATTACTCTGGCAAATCTAATTCTGGACCCTGAAGTAGCCATTGTTCATGTGTTATCTATTTCGGGCAGGCCAAGACTAAAGGGAATCAATCCACGGTGGACATCGGGGTCAAATATGCCGACAAGCAGAAACGGAATTTTGACGAGGAGAAGCTGAAGGCTGGAAACTGTGTCATTGGTTTGCAGGTACGGTACATGCGGTTTTTGGGGAAACTTGTAAAATGATAATTCAATTATTTGTGACCCTTTTCTTCATAAAATTTCTCGTAAAAATTGTATGCCTCTTTAAAAATGTCATGGTACTAATTGTAGCACACGTTCAGTTAATTTATGGCACTTCCTGTCACGTGGTAGCTCCGGTTTAGTACGTGCACGGCCCGGAAATCCTGTCTTAATAAAACACAATAAGCCATTGAATCTCCGATATGAATCACAGTGTGGATCCCCTTAATGCTACTCCCACCTGCTGTCCGATTGAGCACAATGCATCAATTTCCCTAACAAAAAACCTAAAATTGCAGTTATCTGATTTTATTTTCGGGAATATTCTTGGGTAACTGGATTCAGCTTTGACATAACATTGTCAACAGAAGTACTGTCAACATCTTATTGGACAACGACTGCATAACAAGCGCTCACTTAAGTTTCCTTCAACTGGTTTTTGGCTTTTTAAACAAGGCTGTTTGGAGTCCAAGAGAATAGCAATGAGGTTATGGATTTATTCAGTGCTTAGCATTAAAGATATATATCAGTCAATCCACGTGTGTCTGCAAAACTGTGTCGAAACCTGTCACATTCTCGCTCACTTGAGTATCAGTGCCCTGCATTGTTCTGCACCTCTGTTTGTTGTTGTTTCTGTTGCCAAGAGCCATGTCACACAGGTGACAGTGGCTTGCAAAAATGTCACAATAGCACATTGTTTTTCACTGTGGCATGTGAATATGACACAGCCATGGGGAAGTTCATTGAGGAGGAACATGAACCTGTTATCTAGCACTAACTTCTGTGTTCATGTGGTTATTGGTTCTGTAGATGGGGACAAACAGATGTGCCAGTCAGGCTGGCATGAATGCATACGGAACAAGGAGACATTTGTACGACCCTAAAGCACACATCCAGGCACCGATGGACAACACAACCATCAGTCTGCAAATGGGAACAAACAAGGGCGCAAGTCAGGTAACAAAACTTCAGTATTAGTGCACCTGTGGAAAATAACTGAAGGGCATTTGTGTAGCTGTAAGTTCATGCTATTCATTTAGTCCAATATGAAGATGTAAATTGCCAAATATTTGATCTGTTTGACAAAAGACGCGTGTCTCCTGCAGGCTGGAATGACTGCACCAGGGACAAGGCGTCGCATCTACGACGAGAAGATGGGCACGGACAAGTGTGACAACAGCACCATGTCCCTACAAATGGGCTACAGCCAGGGGGCGAACCAGAGCGGCCAGATCTTCGGCCTTGGCCGGCAGATTTACGACGCTAAATACTGTTCCAAAGGCGGGGAGGTTCCGGATAATCTGAATGGAGCGGGCGGAGCACAGGACTATGTCCCAGATTACCAGGATGAAGGTTACCAGGGTTACCATGAGGAGGAGCAAGTGTACCACGAAGACGGGACAGATTATTAAATTGGAGGAGGAACTGAATGTGCGTGGAGACCTCAATGTGCTTTAGGGTAATGGGACCTGGTAGTGACACGTTTCTTGTTTGTTCAAACAGCTAAAAGGTATTTGTACAATTCGCTTGATCATTTGAATAGTTGCTTATGATCTACTTTTTCTACATACATTTCATAGATATGAAATGGGACTATTTCAGTAAAAAAAACATCTGAAAATGAATCAAATTAAAATTTTAAATCTTCCAAATTATTCAACATCATCTTCTAAAATAATCCATGTTTACTCTGTTTCATACAAGCTACATGTGGATACCAGGATCGATAGTTTTAGTTAATATTCCTCGGATGATGCACCTTTTCCGGTCTTGTCCTTTTTACTATGAGTATGAGTTGTTTTCCTATTTTTCCTAAAGTAATGTTACACATATCATGGTGAACTGTATATCTGTGATTATATTGTTCTTATTTTGTCCAAGGAGTTTCTGTAACATGCCAAACAATCGCTCTCTTCGTGCTATGCTGTTACACAGAGAGGAAGAAGCGGGGGGCAGAGGGGGCTGTAAAAGGTCACGGGAATGCAGTCAAACAAAATGTTTGCTCACCACCTGTGTGATTATTAGAATGTACATGTGTCTGTCAGTCCTTCAGTATTTTACATGGACCAGTTACAGTCAACTATTTAGGTCCTTTTGACCAATGAGGGAAGAAATGGAAGAAAGAAATGGGTATTAGTGACTATTCCGATGTAATCCAGTAGGGAAAATGGAATCGACTGGAGATCGTTTTTAACATTCCATTCAAGAATACTGGATTTTCTTTCTTAATCAAGTGAATCATTCCTCAACATTGTTGACGCGACGGAATATTATTTATGCTCATTTGTGATTTGAGTGAGGACTGTTTTTCTACAATGACTTTAAATAAACATTTAGTAAGAAACTGCTCATTCTTGTGTCAATGACTTGGCTTTATGTTCATAAAATCTCAGCTGGTGGAGAACGCAAAAGCACTGAACAATACATCAATATATGAAAATATATTTTTAGCAGGATGAGCTATATGTTCATTGATGAATACATTATTATTTTCAATATATATTGCTATACCTTAAATTACCCATGGAGGCCGGGCTCTGGATGTTGGGCGAACTTGTGCAGCAATGGCAAAAATGGCATATAAACTCATTCTATAATAGTCTTGGCTTTGCTGGCCTTTTTCCACTTCATACATCATATTGTGTGAGCCTTAGCTTGTCTGTCCACCTCCACCTTGTCATTGGCCTGTCACAGATTGCATTTATATACAATGTGTATCACGTTTTCTTACATTTTGCTGTTTCTCGGTCCACAGCCTGAGATGTGCGGCCACTACCTGGGTGAATTCTCCATCACCTACAAGCCAGTCAAGCACGGTCGCCCTGGTATTGGAGCCACACATTGGTGTAAGAGGCGGTCGTCCCTCCTTTTGAACAATTAAAACATGTGTATGAGATGACTTACCCTGTAATGGACAGGATACTTGTCAAGGGCTGTCACCCTGGTACAGACTCACGCCTCCATGAGAAGTGGATAAGTGACAGGAAATTAATGTTTTCCCACTCCCAGCACATTTGTTGGATGGATCGGCAAAGCCTTCTTTCGTAACCAATGAACATGTCAAAGCTCATGCTTTTACACTGACGCTGACAAAAAGCAAAATTCCGCTCAAGAGCTTCCGGTGGAATAATGTTTCAATTATATTTGGATCTGAAGTTCCTGTTTTCCCCGGTGTCAGGCATTAAATAAAGCTTTGAATAACACCAGTTTAAAATGATTGACAAGTGAAATTAATTTCAAATTAATTTATTTCAGCCAAGATGGGATCGAATGCCAACGATGATTGTTCAATACAGTATAATAAACAGACGTCCATGTAGAAGCGGCTCTTTAGCACCACCCGCTGTTTATTTAGTGAAACGTCAGTCCGCGACCCCACCGGAAGTACCGTTACTCGCGCGATATCAGGCCTCGCGAGAGTTCCAGCCGTTCTTTTCCCCGGAACATCAGGCAAGATGGTAGGTGTCTTGCTGATCCCAAAGCTTTTTCATGACTATCCACATGCATCTGACCTAAATATTAATCCAGTAAACTCGTCGATTACCCAATTCGATGGTGAGGTATCTGTATAAGAGCATATGATCAGAATTGGCCCGTAAATAGCCATCCGATGTCCGTATATTCGTGCTAGCGCAGCGTACTATGCTATGCTAAGCTAAATCGGCGTTAACGTAAAATTCAACCGTCAAACTGACTCTGAATGACCAAATAGTGTTTTTTTTGTTTGTTTCTTATACGCCTGTCTGTTGTGATAATGATGAAATAAGAATTCGCGTATGCAGATGTACGATTGATAGACCCGTTTTTTTCAGGCGGATACCGAGATCAAGAAGAAGCGTACCTTCAGGAAGTTCACCTACAGGGGTGTTGACCTGGATCAGCTTCTGGACATGTCCTAGTGAGTACTAGCATCATCCGAGATGAGGCAGAAGGTTTGACATTCTCCGTTGCAGTACATTCCTGGAGTATCTGAATCATAGCACCATCTTCTTTACATTGCTGTGTCGAACTCCAGGCACAACTGTCCAGCTGATACATTATGTAGCCTGCAAGAGCTTTAGATGTGGCTACAGTCAATGTCACCACCAATGGGGCTTTAGTGTTCAAGCCTGCTGAGATTAATGTCGAATCAAGTGCTTCAAAGAGGAAAAACAGTTGGCAAACTACAAAGACTTTTTCATAATGACCACTGGTGTTGATGAATGAGTCTTACTTGATCTCACAGCTGCAGTTTATCTCAAATTGTGCTTGTGTTAATGTCCGTGCTTAGCGGTGCACTGACATTCATATGTTTATATATGGGTTTATGTCATAGTGGGCAACTTGCGAAACTGTTGATTGGTCTGTCTGAAATTAAGTCTGGTTGCATCTGTGGAATTCATGGAATGTTTTTGCTAGGGATGCTCCGATCAGGGTTTCTGCTGCCGTGCACCGATACTGATCACATGGATTGACAATAAATTTATCAAAATGCGACCTGTGTACATAATGTGAAAGCATAAACCATTGAATCATTTAAATTCAGATGTTTCAATATGCCGCTTCAAAAAGGCAAAAAAATAGAGAAGAAAAAAACATGCAGAATGCAGTAACTATTCTGTCAAAAGGACGACTTAAAAACATTTAATTTGAGGTGAGACGTCTGTTTGAATCTCTTGAGACTATGCTATATCCATGAAATATTTACATACTGACCGAGACAGTTGGCCAGTATGTAAATTTATGAAACTTTCCACTACGGAAGTTTTTAAAAGTTTTAGATTCAGGTGGCTGCCGAATGCTGTACCCGACTCAAGTCGTTTCCGTCACCACATAAACGACACCTGAAAAGGCTGATCATCTAGCTCGGTGAAATTACACATTATTTCTTGGGCAATTAGCTTCGCGTTCTGAATGTCGCGCTCGGACCGGCCGGTGTTGCTAAGTGTTAGCTGTGCTAACAACCTGCTGCTGAGGAACCTGTGGTCTCACTTTCATGAGCCCGGAAAACTCTGTGCTCCGTCAAGTGCTGGAGCTTTAAATGACACATTTAATTGTATCACGCTTCTCTGCACAACATTTTCCTGTGCATGTGCTGTAGGTTGCAAACTTTAGATGACAGATTGGAAGAATCTCCACAGCAGACTGCTGCTGAGTAAACGGCAAGTAGGGAGGCGCGAACGCGTCGCAAGCAGCGGGGCTTCACCGGTCCCTCAGAAATCGGCCAATCATGATCGATGACTAGTCGATCGGAGCGTCCTTAGTTTTTGCCCAAATTCTTGGCCATTTTATATATACATAAAAAGTAACTTCATATTGGTTATAGTTTTATGGGCATGAAACAAACTGAATTCTAATGTAATGCGTTTGTTGGCATGTGTGTGTGGCCCTTGTAACTTCTGTAATGTGTTTTTGTAGCTGTACACATGGTTACATTCTTTTACTTTGTGTCCACAGTGAGCAGCTGATGCAGTTGTACTGTGCTCGCCAGCGAAGGAGGCTGAATCGTGGTCTGCGTCGCAAGCAGCAGTCCCTGCTCAAGCGCCTGCGTAAGGCCAAGAAAGAGGCTGCCCCGATGGAGAAGCCAGATGTGGTGAAGACTCACCTCAGGGACATGGTCATCCTGCCTGAGATGGTTGGATCTATGGTTGGAGTGTACAATGGAAAGACTTTCAACCAGGTTGAAATCAAGGTGAGCTAGTCTGAGGAAATGGATTTTCTTCCTTCATCCTCTTTTCTGTTTATATATTTTTGAACAGTCTTTTGAAAAATGGCATATAAACTCATTCTATAATAGTCTTGGCTTTGCTGGCCTTTTTCCACTTCATACATCATATTGTGTGAGCCTTAGCTTGTCTGTCCACCTCCACCTTGTCATTGGCCTGTCACAGATTGCATTTATATACAATGTGTATCACGTTTTCTTACATTTTGCTGTTTCTCGGTCCACAGCCTGAGATGTGCGGCCACTACCTGGGTGAATTCTCCATCACCTACAAGCCAGTCAAGCACGGTCGCCCTGGTATTGGAGCCACACATTCTTCTCGTTTCATCCCACTGAAGTAGAATGGCTGTTTAATTTGTACAAATAAAAAAAAATGGTTTCGCCACAATCGTCTGTTTTCTTGTTTTGGGGGAATTTTGACGCTGTGTTCACTACATTATGCACTCCATTTGTGATGAGAACAGAAGGAGTGATCGGAATGGTTCAAGAAATTTGACACATTGGTTTTAATTGAGTTAAAAAAAAGCCCAAATGGGAATTTTTAGTATTATTGAAGATCCCATTGATATTGCATCGTTTGTGCCATTAAGGACTTGTCGAACAGAAGCTTTGCTCATTTTCTAAACGCAAGACCGTCTGATAAACCAAGGATGCGCTTCCTTGTCGACACCTCAGCGCGGCAGTGCGGCTAAGAAAGTCTGCCGGGTGTGTACTGACGAGCGCTCAAGTTCCTCCCCCTTCCGGTTGGGAAGCAGGCTAGATTTGTGTGGCCGGACTGGGCCATGGATACAAGGTTCTCCCGCAGAGAAACGTTGAAACCAAACCAATAAAATCTGAATCCATTTGAGAGGACGCTGGTCATTTAGGTAAGTGTTTGTCTTATTCATGAGCGACACTCCTTCAAGTTCGCGTTTAGCGCCCGGCAGCCTTCCCTTACATTAGCACACTGCTAACGTTAGCCACATAGCTCTGTGTGAAAATGTCAGAAGCGAAAGCAATGATGTCAGATTCCACACTCCCGCTGACTACTTTGATTCTGGGGCGACAGCATTTTGAGCTGCACTGGTAAGAGACTGCATTCGAAGGTTCTAACCTACACAGTGTCAACCGGCGTCCTTTCTCTTGGGTCTAATTGAAATTGAAGAACAAAGATCTGTAGCCGGCGAGCTAACACTAAATAAACGGAACTTGCTGAAGCATAGTCGCTCCACACCCACAGTGACAGCCGGCTGTATTGGGTGAAACATTTTCAGCATTATTCTTAACACCTCTCTAAACCAAGGTGACCATTGATGTTTGTATTTTGTTAAGCTTTCATTGAGTATTGAGTTATTTAAAATCGGTGACTACATGTTCATATTGGCTACAACAAAAGGCCGGTGATAGTGTTTTTGCCTGATGTCAAAGTACATACCTGAATTTATCTTGAGATATCTAATATAATACTTCGTCACATTAAGGAAGTGTAGCGAGACAAATCTGCCTCGAACAATCGAAAGAAACGTGCTCTCAAACTCACGTCATTTTAAAACGGGGATTGCCGGACTCGACTTTCCCAGACATTTACCCGTATTTTCCAGTCAAGCTTGTGAGGAAATCTAACCCCTTTGCTTGCTCCTAAAAGTAAGACAAGAATGAGGCAATTATGTACCAGCAGTTCTTCAACCAACAGCTTTCAAATCAGTGAGATTTACAAACTTCGTCATTGTTTTGCTGGATGATTGAGGTCTAACTTGGCAGACTCTTGCTGTAGCCATTGGTACTCTGTGTTCTTTTAGTGCCATGTTTACTCGGTACCATCGATTTATGACCCGTCACATTTTATTGTTATTATTGCTGGTTGATGTGTGCTGGACTGTATTGATGGACTCATTAAATGGAACCACAAATAGAAATTTGTCTTAATGTAGTACAGAAATACTTGTGTCATTTGTTTTCTTGTACTAAATTGGCTGGATGAAAATGATCTAACACAAAGGCTGTTTTCATGAACATGAGTGCTTGTGTTACTTTCCATGATGGCTATTGTTTTTGTGTAGCTTTAAGTCACCAGTCTATATGGTTCACTCGCCTCTGGCTTTTCGTCACAAGGGAAGCACTAAGCTTGAGCAGTGAATCTGAATTTTGCACAGTTCCGTGTGTACGGCTAATCCCATGCCACTCAGATTATGAATCAAAGAATGTGGGGTTTCCCTTTATCCCCATAATTGGAAATACAGGCGTTGAATTGAGAACAATGTTGTTTACAATGACTGGAATACTCTTAAGGGAATGTGCTTTATCAGATCTTTCAGGTATAAAATGAGGTTTCAGCTCAGTCAAACATTAAACTTCAGGTTTCCTAATCTGGTTGGCACCTGAACGGAACTGTTTGATATCCTTTCTTCAAGAAGTCAAAGATCTCCGTGCTTTATTTTATGTATTGGGATAATAATTCAGAAGTTAATTTACGAATTGGCAATGACTGCTTTGGTTGCAGAGTTCGAGTGAGGTGTGGGTGACCAGTGGATGCATAGAGTCAAGAAGGTCAAACTTTGTGAGACTAAAGAGGGTATTTGGAAAAGGTATGACAATTCCATGTTTGTTTGTTTGTCTGTATACAGGAACGTAGAGCGAACGAAACCACTTTCTTGTTTGTCTTGACTCTGCTTTACCTGAACACAGTTGTGTGACGGTGAACATGACGGCAGTCGACGGCCTTACAGACAGCACAGAGGTGGTAGAAATGGAGGACGTACCATCGCAGTATTTTGTGGAGAAACACTCTTGGGATGGCCTCCGGGATATCATCCACTGTAGCAGGAAGTACTCGGGCATCATCGCCAACAAAGCCCCACATGACTTTCAGTTTGTCCAGAAAAAGGATGAGAACGGTCCCCACTCCCACCGGTTATACTACCTCGGTAAGCCTGAATGATTTTCACCGAAGCATGTGATGTGTTGAGTCATGGCTTTAAAATGTTATCATCACATGACATCAGGACAGTCATAGCTATCATTTCTTTTGTCTGTTTTATAGGAATGCCTTACGGAAGTAGAGAGAACTCTTTGCTCTACTCAGAAATCCCTAAGAAGATCCGTAAAGAGGCCCTTCTAGTGTTGTCATGGAAACAAATGCTGGATCATTTCCAGGTGAACTCCACACTCCCTGCTCATGCATCAAATGATGCTTCACTGGTTTCTAGAAAAGTCGCTTTCTGAACACACAGGCTTGCATTGATTATCATCATCTCTTTTCATATGATGTCCTGAATTGAAGCCATATTTATTAGATTATTTCCCATGATAATTCGACTGCTGCTTTGTGTTGACCTTCTGACTGTGAAGTGCCTTTCAATGCTGACTGTAAATTGATGTTCCTCTCAGGCCACACCGCATCAGGGGGCCTACTCTCGAGAGGAGGAGTTGCTGAGAGAGCGCAAACGTCTGGGAGCGTTTGGTATTACCTCTTACGACTACCACGCTCAGACAGGCCTGTTCCTTTTCCAAGCCAGCAATAGCCTGTTTTATTGCAAGGATGGAGGCAACAATGGCTTCATCGTGAGTACATTATTGGCTTTGCTTCCTGATTACTGACGGGACAACCCGCTATCATTGCTTAAAAAAAAAAAATCTATGTGCCCATATCAAATGTATCTCGTTGCATGTGTTGGCTTTAGCAGTCTGCTCCTGTTAAGCCTGTAGAGATCAAAACCCAGTGCTCAGGGACCAGGATGGACCCCAAGATCTGCCCTGCAGACCCCGACTTCATAGCTTTTATCAACAATAACGATCTGTGGATGGCCAACATAAAGACGGGCGAGGAACGCAGACTCACTTATTGTCATAAAGGTGTGTAGGCTTTTTTTTTATAATCTGATATTCTACAGCTTTTTTTCTTATTTTTAGTTATGATGAAGGAAAGCCTTGCAGATTGAAAGGGTTCAGCCTTTCAATCTGCTGTATTTTGGTTCAGTTACATCAGTTAAAATACCTCCCACAACTTCATTGCATTTCCAATGCGACAGGTTTTAAAACAAGCCCAGGCTGAACTGGGATTACGAATGCTACGCTTCAATTTTTACTTTCACTTCCAGACCTGTTCATGTTCTGATATTTCTCATGTTGATGATGTGGAACCAGTAATTCTACTTCTGTCAGTTTGTTTTGTCCAACAAATATGTTTTCCATGTCTTGTTTTTCTCTTTGGATTGATACGGTTATGATGTGTGTGAAAACCTATTAGTCTTCAGTGAGTGATTAGGAGCATTACAGATTAAAACGGTAACATGATTTAGCTGCAATAATTATGGACGCTACCATGAGTGAATATAGGGCAGCTCTAAATGGATGGACATTGTTCTCCTTCATCCCTATCCTGCAGGCGTTGACAATGTTAAAGAGGACCCCAAGTCTGCAGGTGTAGCAACATTTGTAATCCAGGAAGAGTTCGACCGCTTCACTGGCTACTGGTGGAGTCCCACGGCTGTGGAAGGTTTGTGAAAAACACAGTCATGTGAAGAAATATGAAGTCTGTTCCTTCAAAAAAGACATTGTTCTTTGTTTGCCTGTTTAGAGCCAAGCAGAGGCAAAACCATGTATCTGCTCTATGAAGAAGTGGATGAGACGGATGTAGAGATTATCCATGTTCCCTCTCCGGCCTTAGAGGCGCGGCAAGCCGATGCATACAGATATCCTCGCACAGGTGAGTCCAGCTCAGTGTGTATAGCTTTGTTGCTTTTTTTTTCTTAACCGATTTTCCACTTTTTTTTTGCAGGTAGCAAAAATCCCCAAGCCACACTTAAGCTAGCAGAGATAAAAACAGACCTCCAGGGCAGAGTAAGACTGTCATGTACTCCCCCCCCCACCCTCTATTTCAGCATGTACCTAATGTGCTTTCAATTGTATTTGCAGATAGTGAGCACACAAGACAAAGAACTGGCTGTTCCTTTTAACTCCTTGTTCCCAGGGACAGAATACATCGCCAGAGTAGGGTGGACAAGTGATGGAAAATAGTGAGTAGGCGCTTGTTTGCTGAGTCTCCCTTTTATCTCACCCTCTTTCTGTAACATTTATCTAGTGTTCCAACTATCACTTTAATTTCTGTAGTTTCAAAAAGTAAAGAAGCACAAATTTTGCTTGAATTTGGTAGATTTGTATTCACATTTAAATCCATATGCAACGTGCCATATACCATTTTTCTCTGCGTGGGATTTGTTATTGCTGCTTTCTTTTTGATGCGAATTCCAACACAAAACTTTGGGTAGCAAGGTTGCCTTCAAAGTCTTCCAACAGCGCCACACCCTGAACACATTTGGCTCAGAGGATGTTCTAAAAAGGCTTGCACAACGGAATAGGAAATGAAACATCTCTCACACTTGCATCTGCTGTCGCTCTCTAGTGGCTGGGCAGTGCTGCTTGACCGCAGTCAACGGAGACTCCAGCTGGCTCTGTTGCCTCCAGCTCTTTTTATCCCCGTCACCGACGACCCCGCTCAGAGGCTGGCCAGTCTGGAGGCCGTGCCCAGCAACATTCAGCCTTACATCATTTACGAGGAGACCACAGATGTCTGGATCAATGTAAGGCGTTGTAAACTTCACCCTTCACTTGTTAGGTCTACACACGCATACAGCTGTCTTTCTTTTTAGCAGGCTACCATGAGGGTTGCGCTAAAATTGAAATTGTTCTACTGTAAAGTTGCATTTAAACTGTTTTGAGAATTTAAGATTTTACTTTTGTAGTAGTGAAGAGCGATTTGTTCTTTTTTTTTAATGTTTTCTTTTCTTATCAAACAAATGAAATTATTTGTATGGAAACTCTTAAGGCACAAATATTTTTGCTTTGTAAAAATGTTCCCAGATTTTTAATCCTTTTTTTTTATCACATTATTTTATTTTTCTAATTTAATTAATTTTTCTAAATAAATGTGTTGTAATTCATATTTGTTTCTCTTTTGTATTTGTATTGACAAGCTTTAATCAACTAAATTATCTTGTCATTTTTATTAAAATATTGTTTTGCCCATATTGGGCACCTATTTGAAAAACAATTATACAGAAAGAAAAACAACGTCTTCTGATTATTGGATGTCCCTTAGCCACAGTGGCAATATATTTTGATGCCCTTTTGGAAATGCACTTAAATAAAAATCCACCCATATTACAGTTTAAAGCGCCAGTTACGCCTGTTCACTCTTTATTTGAAGTGATCATTCTGTTCATCCATCTTTTGCAGGTGGTTTCCTAACAACTGTGCTTCTCTGTTCACAGGTTCATGATATATTTTACCCTTTTATTCAAACAACAGATGAAGAATTTAGTTTCATTTGGATCAATGAGTCTAAAACAGGCTTCAGCCATCTGTATAAAATCATCTCCCTCTTACAACCATCCTGCAACCAATGGTCAGAAGATTTCCAGCACATAGACGGTTAGTAAACACCCATGACTGGTTTGCATTCTAATTTCAACGTCCATCCAAGACTAAAGAGCTGTTTGTTATTAAACCAGGACAATTTAAGTGTGCGATCAAGGAGGAGGTTGCTTTGACAAGTGGTGAGTGGGAGGTGCTGGCGAGGCATGGCTCCAAGGTGAGGCACCTGTAGTGAGCTTTACTGGAGTTCTGTCTTTTCCATAATGTTTAATTCCTTCTCCACTTCAGATCTGGGTAAATGAGGCCACCAAGCTGGTTTACTTCCAGGGTACCAGAGACACACCCCTGGAGCATCACTTGTATGTGGTTAGCTATGATTCACCTGGAGATGTGGTCAGGTTAACCAAGCCTGGATTCTCTCACAGCTGCTCTGTTAGTCAGGTACGGCCTTGGAATTCTTCCTCTGCTCATATGTTCTACTTTGTCACAGTCATGTCAAACAGACTTGAATTACAAAATATGAGCAAATTGTTTGGCTGTAGAATGCCTGATAAAATGTGATAGATGTGATGTAGTTGGCCTTTCCTCTGTTATGGCAGCACACACGCCACTTTTTCCAAATATTCTCTAGAATTTCTGAACTGCAATTTAAGTCTAAAGACTGTAATCCAGCACCTCCATGTTGTTAAGATTTATTTCTGATCTGCTGGTTCAATCTTTTCCTTCCTTCTCTTGGTTTCTTAATATTGTTTCACCTGCAGAATTTTGACTTCTTTGTGAGTCACTACAGTAACGTGAGCACGCCCCCTTGCGTTCACGTCTACAAACTGAACTCCTCCGAAGGCGACCCGCTGCACACGTTGCCGGAGTTTTGGGCCAGCATGATGGAGTCGCCAGGTAAAGAGGGGTGTCACATGTTGGTTCACTTTGCCTGCAGCGCTTTCTAAATCTCCGCTCCAGAACATCTTCATTTCGTTGTTAAGTTTGGCCACTGTGAAACTGCCGGAATAATCGGTGAGGTCAAGCTCGAGGGTCAAAGTGTTGTTCCAGCTCTGATTAGAGAATGACTGTCCTGCAGACAGAGTCAAACCAAGCGGCCCTCTTCTTGTATTTCTCACACGCACCACTTCACCACTAATAAACGGAAAATTCTTCACGTAAAGTGTGTTTTATATGTTTAGATTTTTGTTAATCTTATTGGTAGACTCACAAACAGTGTCATAAAAAAACGAAATACTTTCTCTTTATCTTTTCCAGGTTGTCCTGGGGATTACAATCCGCCTGAGATTTTCGACTTCCCTGGCAAGTCTGGCTTCCAGCTCTACGGGATGGTCTACAAACCTCACAACCTGCAGCCTGGCAGGAAGCATCCCACAGTTCTTTTTGTATACGGAGGCCCTCAGGTGGGTGGCTCTGTCAACATGTACTGGGTCTTTAACACTTTATCCTTCCTGATTTGACGTTGTTGTCGTTGCCATTCCAGGTTCAGCTGGTGAACAACACCTTCAAAGGAATGAAGTACCTGCGGCTGAACACACTGGCTTCCTTAGGCTACGCCGTGGTGGTCATTGATGGGAGGGGCTCCTGTCAGAGGGGCCTGGAGTTCGAGGGAGCGCTGAAAAACAAGATGGTACGTCCACACCTCGCTGGCCGTCAGAAGATCAAGAGTGTTTTTGAACTTTAGAATTAATGCTTGTGTTTTTGTTCAGGGTCAAGTGGAGATTGAAGACCAGGTGGAGGGTCTTCAGTATGTGGCCGAGAAGTTCAACTTTGTGGACCTGAGTCGTGTCGCCATTCATGGCTGGTCGTACGGCGGCTTCCTCTCTCTGATGGGCTTAATCCAGAGACCCAACGTCTTCAAGGTTATATTCTCTTCTTACTCACGCTGATCTATAAGTGATATTTTTTTTTTTTAAAGAAGATGAAGTGGCACGTGATTGGTCAAAATGTGTAGCGTTGGTTAGGGTGGGGTTAGTGACACAGCTCAATTGCACATGAACTGGAGGGACAGAAACATGAGTGAGTGAGTTGTGACACTTGAGACACTGAGACGCTGCAACGTTGAAGTGAAAATGAAATGAGGTAACATTATTAAGTCCGGACACATTTTAGAGCAGAAACACTGTGTTGAGATGCAAATTAAGATATCGAACAGGTTTCACAAACTGAGACAAAAAAACGGTTTAAATCATGTTTGTGCTAAATTAATTGCACTAAAGTTTATGTATTTATTAAGCATTCCATCTATTAACTTCATCAGCTGCTTCATTACTGAAAAGATATGTATTTATAAAAAGTATTTCAGTTTTTTTATATCCAACAAACTGGCATTTCATGAGCTCAAGAGGTGTAAAACCTCTATCAGCAGTTCACTCAAAATACAATCGTTACGAATGTATTACTTGGTTATTCAAGACCTATTTAATACATTTTTATAGCAGATAATTCAAAGGCTCCAGTATCACATGACATTTTATTCAAATAAAATTACAGACATGTTATTATACATTTAGTATTATATATGATAACCTTATTAATAGTGACTTTTTCCTCATTCTTATGTATTAATCTTTATTTCAAAGAATCACAAAATTGACTGTTTTAGATTTAATTACCTTTTTTGTAGCTTATCCTGATCGTAGAAATAAAACGTATCAATAACAAACATGTCACTCGGTTCTGTTTTGCATTAAATATTAATGTCACTCCTAATATGGTGATAAATCAATTCACGGTTGATTTAAAATCCAACCAAAAGAGCGATATGACAATCAGAATTACCCTTTTTTTTTAAAAGTTTTATTGCAGTAACTACATCCAACCACAAGGTGTCGCCGCCATCTCATACTTCGATATTCCCTTCTACAGTTCTGTGATGTTCTCCTAACAGAGTGCATCTAATGAGGCCCTAGTTCTTGTGTGTCTTAAACGCTCTTTTGAATTCCAAACTTGAAAAGCCGCATCTTCTCTCCTAGCTGGCCATCGCAGGCGCACCGGTGACAGTGTGGATGGCTTATGACACTGGCTACACTGAGCGTTACATGGATGTGCCTGAGAACAACCACCAGGGCTATGAGGAAGGATCAGTGGCGCTGCATGTGGACAAACTGCCCAGCGAGTCAGTACCATCTCCTCACGTTCTCGCGTAGCACCCAGCCTTATCTAACCCCTGTACCCCCTCCCTTCCTCGCAGGCCCAACCGTTTGCTGATTCTTCATGGATTTCTCGATGAGAACGTGCACTTTTTCCACACCAATTTCTTAGTGTCGCAGATCATCCGAGCTGGGAAACCCTACCAACTTCAGGTACGCGCCACACGCGTCTCTTCACCTCAGTCATGGTCTTTACTGACAGGTTCTCCCCCTAGGTTTACCCCAACGAGCGGCACAGTATCCGCTGCCCCGAGTCTGGAGAACACTATGAGATCATGATGCTGCACTTTCTACAACAATACCTCTAAGAAGAGACACAGTGGAATCAAGAACCCCATCCTCTCCCCCTCCAGTGCTGACCCAGGTTAACTTCTCCCTGGAGAGACTCACTGTAGCCACCTGCACCTCTCAGCTCCCCCCTTCACATGCATGCTCACTCTGACTCTTCTCCTCCGACGTCGAGAGTCTTCTCAGTACTCACCCATGAGATTGTGATTTTTGCCAAACAAGTCGCCCCCTGTCCTTTCCTTGTGTTGGTGGTCGGGACCGGGTCACAGTTGACAGAGTCTATACACATATTTACAGACGTTCTCTGACATAATATACAAATGAAAGAGTTTTATCTCACACACCGACGCCGCCGCAGTTCAAGGTCTGAAGAAAGGATCAGCGCCGCAGCTCTTCCTCTGTCCATTTGTTTTAGTGTGTGTTAAAAATAAAATATTTTTATGAATTTTAATTGTTATTTTTAATGATTGGGGGGCGGCAACGCCACTCACTGATAAATGTCTTTTTTTCCTTCTTTCCTCGTACATGCTCGAGATCTCCGCTTGCCTTCTTAACACATAATTTATATTTGCCAAAGTACCTCTTGACTCTTACTCATGATGGTATTTTCATTTTTTTACTGCAATATTAACAACAGGAGAGTGAGCACTGGAGTCTTACAACAGCTTTGTACCACCGGAATACAATTTGTACATGACTATGAATAAATGTATGAATCAGTCGACGCCTTGTTGTTGTTCTCGCCGCGGCAAAGGATTATTTTACTTTTAAATGTGCTCTATGGACGCTATAATTGAGGCCTCTCATCATGTCCACACCTCCTCCCGTCTTACCGTGTTGCCATGGTAACTGATCTTAGGTTCGACCATACTGGCACTTCACTGCTTCGATGACAGGAAATCTGCTCCTAGCGCAGATAATATAAATAGAATTTACCGTAAAAAAAATCCATGTAGTTACTTGTTTTACTGTTGGTCATTGTTATCCTTAAAATGTTCTGTATGGCAAACTGAAAAAAAAATGTATATATAAGTAAATATTCCATTTGAAATAGAAAAAAAAAGCACTTTGAAAATTTCATTATAACTCACCTTTTTAAACTGAGAGCACCACCTACTGAGCTCTGAAGATGATGACGCTGTTTCATGAAGTGTCACTGAGCTCCACTGTGTAGAGGTGTGATCCTGCTTCACGGTGGATGAAGCTCCGTCACCTGACGCGGGCATCAGTCACGACGACCCGAGCACCATTGAAAGTGACACGCTGAAGCTGTTCAAGTTCACTCTCAGGCGATATGACTAAGCTGATAATGTCTTTAAGAGTGAGTTACCTGGGATCTGCCACGTGTGTCTTGAATTATCGCTGCTGGAAGAGCCTGGGCCCGCTGCCATCCTCTTCCTCGTAAGACAAAGCTTAGCTCGCCTCGACTGGTGGTGTAAGGAGGGTCTGATGTGAGTGGTGTGTCGGGCCTCGAGTCTCATCCCAGAGTAAACTCACCCTTTCAATAGAGCTGCCAAAGCTGTGTTTTACTTTCCTTGGACAGACCCGCATGCACGACTACAGTCACTATAGAGAAGTGACTCTTAACTATAGGGCTGGGGCACATAGTTGGGCCGCAAGCTAAATGTTTTTTGTTTTACACCTCTGGGCCGCGAGGGCCTCGAGACGCTCAATTTCAATACATCGGCCACGTATGGTGGCAGTAGTGTGTCACTGAATTGACTTGACAGCTGCAAATCTGTGATAGTGAACGGCAGAGTTCTTGAAAAGAAAAAAAAAATGATTAAGAAAGTGATGCTGCTCCCCCCCAGCAGTAAAACTGTTCATGAAAGCACCTCTTGAAACAGTTTTGAAAATCAATGTCAATACTTTCATATAGACTTTACATCTTCTTCGGAGTTTGAATGAAGTACATTATTTTTATTTCATGATATTTAGACATGGTTTTATTATATTTATTTTATCTCGTATTTTATTCAGTTTTCCAATTTTCTCAACAGAACAACATTTAAAATTTTTGTCTTTAGTAAATTTGATGATATGACTTGGACTTGTCTGTTTCATTTTGATCATAACTGTACGATTTGGAATGAATTGACTATCAAGCTATCTCTCTAGCTAACTAGCTAGCTAGCTATCTGGTAGGGGAACTACCTCTTAATTTTTTTAAAACAATAACAACAGTCTATGTTGACTGACAGATCCACAAACACATTTTCAACATTTCATGTTATTTTATTAGCTTTTTTAACCAGACAAACAACCTTCTCTTAAAAAAAAAACACATCCAACAACATCATAAATTACAAATAGGCAGCACCAGAAATATAAACTCATAATATATATATATATATCTTGATTTTTCTTTACAGCATTTAAATAAAAATAAAAAAAGATCTACAGTCACAATGAATCAGACGACGTCACAACACAAGCTATGAAAGCTGGAAGTCTACTCTGTACAAAATGGTGTCATACGTTTGGACGCAAGTCAATATGACTCGAGAGTATCGCAATCCCCGGCGAAAGATTTACAGTTGGAATGGTTTTGGTGGGAAGCGCCTTAACGCGGTTTCTGCAAGGTAATCCCAGTTTACAGTGATTTCTAACTTTACGTAACGCTTTTGCACACTAATCCCATTTATGACTTTTTGTTTCATTCATCTCCGTCGCGTTTGAACGGCTAACCAGCCACAGCGATTAGCTCCTGGAGCCTTGCTAGCTCTGGTACTGGCATCAGTGGAGACGCTGATGAGTCTTAACCTGCTGCGAATTCTTTCTGGCTCTCTGGCTGGCCGACCAGCCCGGACTTGCCCTGCGCTGCTGGAGGCCTCAGGGGCATCAGAGAATGATTGGGTTTGCCTGTCTCCGTGGAAGCCTCAGCTCTGTTTGGCTTCAGGGCCATGGTTGTTTACAAAGTTTCTGCGGAAGCTTCGACCACAACCACAGAAAGCTGGAAGAGTCTTTCTTCAGTCTCTCTCCTGCTGCTCTTCAGGGCGTTCTTTGGATGGCAGCAGGGGCGATCATCATCTGGCTGGACTTGAGAGGATAGTAGCGCCCCCTCCAGGTCTTCCAGAAGATGCCTTGTTTCCTCTGGTGGCGCTGCTTCGGTGGAGGACTCACGAAGTATCTTCCGTTTAAGTTGGCGTGCCCGCAGTTACTGAACCACCATCCACCTTCAAGAAGAAGCCCCAGTTAGTGACCGAGTCAGGACGACTCTCCGGGACGAACCTGACTTTGACTCACCAGACAGATGCTTGGCGCAGTTGCTGTCTGCTTTGCGATCATTGTCGTGGTCGCGGGTGGAGAACGGCAGGCCGTCGGCGGCGTCGGCGCCGAGCGAGCTCTGCAGAGTGCTGAAGATGCCCGTGTTCTGAATCCGCAGCGAGTACTTGGTTTCTTGTCCGCCCAGCTGGAAGGGGAGGGTGACAGACGCCAAGTCGCTGGCCCAGTCGGAAAGCTTGACCTGCAGAATGAAGCCTCCGTCCTTGGCGATGGAGTGCATCTTCTCTAGGCCCAACCAGAACTCACCTGAAGGAGAGGAGAGGCGGGGTTAGATCACCTGTGGTTAATCTGAAGAGGTCAGCAAAGCTCCTTTACCGTTCAGGTTGCCAAAGCCTTTCTCGTACTGCTGCCACAGCTGGTCGAAATCGACCGAGCCGTCCTGACGCCTTTGGATCACGGTCCACCCGCCATCTGGAGAAAGGATCAGAAGCCAGGTCAGCCAGGGAAAGTTGACTACCTGGCCGAGCCACTCACCTGCAGTCATCTCACAGAAGACCTGGAAGGGCTCCGAGTCGCCCGGCTGGATGGTGTACACGCCGCTGTTGCTCTCTCCTCTCAGGAACAGCTCGTGGCAGTCGGAGGCCAGATCTGGAAGAGAAGCGGCGTCTCAGCTCACTTGTTGTTGTTGACCTGTTTTCCCTTTCTTCACTTGTTTATCAGGTCACTTTGGTAAGTGGGTCAACATTTCCTGATCACACTGTTGGTAAATAAGACTGCGCTGGCTAATCGGCGCGGCGGTATCAGTATGTGTGTGTGCAGACTCAACAAAGCAGCGCGGCGGCGTGAAAACATGACCTTTCTCCCAGTTCCCAAGACTCCTTCCTCTGGCTCTGCGCTGACAGACTATTCAATGACTGACTTACTACCCCTTCCCACCCCCGCCCCCACCCCTCTGCAGTGTCACACCTCGCTCACGTGCGCGCACAGCAGCGGGCGCATGGCTGCCGCATGCACAGCGAGTGATCGCTGGCTGATGAGCAGCAACAAAGGCGCTGCAGCCAATGGGAGCCGCCCCAGACTCGAATGGGCCTTTCCCCAGCTGTGGATGACCTCATCCGCAGTTCACCATACTCAAATTTAAACGACCCTTGGCTTTCGTGGCCGCCAGCCCAGGGCCAGAGGGTTCTCCTGAACTTTAGCACACTTCTGCATCACAACAATGCAGCGCAGGAGGTGAAGGTGGGGGTTTGAAGCCCGGGTTGGGGGAGGAGGATCCATCTTTGACAGATCTAGGGGAAAGGTTGCTCACGCTTTGGAGGTGTGCGATTGTTTTCCTACACAATGGCGGAGGCGTCTTCACCGACATGTGGATGTGTGTACAAAGTTCACAGATAAAAACTAGGGCCTTCTCCTCATCCACGTCGTGTTTGGCCTTGGGGAACTCTAATCTGAGGAACATTGTCGCTGAGATTTGTACAAAGCCTCGCCTTTCCAGGTTTCCCTCCCTCCTCCTCCTCCTCGCCACCTCAGAGCCGCACAAATGATCAGTGTGAGTAATCCCGTTGAGTTGTGTGACCCGGACAGAGCAGACTCAGACCCGTGAACTTTCCCCCAGTTGAATTCCTGCCAGAGAAAAATGCTAATTTTTCCCTCATCACTCCCCAAATCCTGCTGATGTCAGAGAGGTGAGGCAACCACCGCGCTCACCTTTCACCCAGTTCCCATTGACGCACCACAGCAGCATTTGATTCACCCTCTCCAGCCGTGTATTATTATAGCATTTAAACTGACATTAAGCAACACTTCTGACTCTGACATATATTATTACAGACACTCCTGAGACAACCCAAAATGCTCCCCACACTGTCAGTTAACCTTTAACCAGGCTTCATGTTGAACCAGGATGGTGCCACAGTTCCAGACAGATTTTAACTACAGATAATTCTTCCCACTTAGTTCCAATGAAGAGGCTGTTAATCCCCTTCTTAATCCTAATGATCACCACTATGAGATTAAAGCAACATTGTTTTCAGATTAAAAATGCTATTTTTTAGAACTATTTTTTTTCAGTTAAGAGCTTAAACATTAGCGCGATGACGCAGACGAGTCATTTTAAATGACAGTTTATCGGCTCAGATTATCGGCCTCAGGTGACAGGAATGGCTGAGTGCGTGTGTTTTTGGCAGGTGGTCCTCGCAGGAGTCCCACTGAGCACCACGCCTCACTAAATTGGTTAGTTTCCTTGATAGTAATTGCCGGTGATTTAAGCCTCTTGGTCAACAGATGGAGCGGCACATTTGGCGTCAGATTGTGTCCACTTGGTTTAGTCGGGGATTTCGGAGCTTTACTCACCGAGAGGAGAGTCGTGCTGCTCTGCTTCGCCACTCGGCACGAACCCGTCCGAGGTTGCTCCCCGCTGGGCGGAACCCGCTCGGGTCTGCTGGATCTGGAATGAATGGTTCCGAACAGTTCAGAGCGAGGAACACGCGTCAAGGTGGCACCGCTGCACTGCGGTGGACTGTCGCGCGTCTCTACCTGAGTCTGCAGGGCTCTGATGCGCACGTTCTGCTTGTCCAGCTTCTCCTGCTGGAGTCGGATTCTGCCCATCAGGTCGTCGATGCGTCTGTTCTGCGCCTCCAGCAAGAACTGAGGAAAGAAAAGTCAAATGCAGTCAAACCGACTGTGCCTTGAAGTCAACGCTCGGGGGGGAATAAAAGCCTGTGGCACAGAAAGCGGGGCGAACTTAACCCTTGTGCAAAGTCAAGTGTTTGCTCCGCGGTTATGTAACTGTAGCGCCCTCGCAGCGCGTTGTTCTTCAGGCTTCAGGTCATGGCGTGCCCCTTCACAAACCCCAACCATTTGCCGGTTGTAAAAAAAATGACTGTGACAAATGAGTTTTGCAGCCTGTGCGTGCAGAGCTCTTTGTGTGTCAGCTTGCACGTACACCTCAGTCCCCCCCCCTCACCCCCCACCAGTGCCCCCTCTCAACCACGCGTTTCAGTGACTGACTTGAACCGGGGACCCACCTGCGTGGCCCCACTGATCTGTCCAACTTTACCTGGATGTTGTGGGAGTCGTTGACGCTCTTCCCGGCGGTCAGCTCTTTCATCGCCGCGCTCCCCTGCAGCATGCTGTCCAGCCTCTCCTCCAGCTGGCTCATCCTCTCGCTCACGGTCCTCCGATCCTGCTGCATCTCCTCAGCCTTCTCCCGCAGCTCGGCGGTGACGTTGAGGAGCTGTCCCTCTCTGTCCTCCAGACCCAGGCTGTGAGCCTTTAGGGCCTCCCCCTCTGCCCTCAACCTCTGGCTCTCCTTCCCCAGCTCCGCCACGGTGTGGTTGAAAACCTTCATCTTGCTGGCGATGTCCCTCATCTGGACTTTGGTCTTGTCCACATGCTCCTTCAAGCCCTGGCCCAGCTGCAGCAGCCCATGGGCGATGACATTGACATCATCCCAAGCTGCGTACTGCACCCGCTTCTCCTTGGTGCTCCCGGAGCTGGACCCCCCTTTCCTGTCGAAGCGGAAACCTGTTGCGGTGAGCAGCGCCAGGCAGAGGGTCAGAGATGCCAGTGTGGTCTTCATCATTCAAGTGGTGTGTGCAGAAGTCTCCTGCTCGTGTTGATCTGGAATTGAGAGCTGAGTCTGGCTCTACAGTCATAGCTCAAGTGTTTTATAGTTTCTGTGGCCTCAACTCTCCGGCGAGAGCTGCCTGCCATTGGCTAGTTGGAGAGAGGGAGGGGAGCAGGAAGCTCTCTCAGGTTTCTGTCCCTCCTCCACCTCCTCTGCTGCTCACTATTCATGTCTGATCCACCAAGGCTGTCGTCTCATCTCCTCATGGGCAAGACTTAATGCATTTTATATTCATAGCTGTTGAGCTTAGATTTCAGCACACAACATGTAGGTGAATCCAGCGGTCACACCTCCACCCTCCAGGCTCTGATGTACTACAAGACCAGCTCGATTTTCCGTAGTATTAATAATGATTTTTATATTTTTTCTCTACAGTCAGGCCTTTATATTATTCAATTTTCCATCTGTTTCTTTTATATACAATACATCAATACATTTCTCTTATCACTTATTTACTTTCAGTACATTTACTAACTGAATATGTAAAAAAATCTCTATGTAGATTTTTTCTTTTTTTTTCCTCCTCTACAAATTTACAGAGGTTGTACCACACGCAGAGTGGTAAAATATTAGACAGAGCTCTGCTCAACACGTGCCGCCTTGTTTACAAGTCTGTGTACTCATGGCGGTTTGGTGTAACGTGTCCTGTGGTGCAACGTTTAAACAGGACAACGCAGTCAATGTTTTTTATTTATTTATTTAGGCAATTCCTGGTATTTAGATAATGTTTTCTGGGTTTTTTAATAAATCAATTAAGGAAGAAGAGCCCAACGTCTGGTTGGGGGGGCCATTTGTGGCCCATTAACAAATTTCACGTGGCCCACAGCCTTTGTAATAAACCAACTCTTTCAACTAAGCAATGTGAAATTCAACCAAAAATATTTTAATCATCTGATTTTTGTTCAATAAAAATGACCCGCAGATAACGTATTAAGTGTTAAGCAACAGTTCTGCAATTTGTAATATTAATATTTATTATAATTTTACTTCCTCATATGTGAGTTTTACTGTAAGTCACATGTCTTTGAAGTGACAGTGGGATTTGAGTTTATTGGCACAAATAAAATTCAAATCAAGGAGAATATTAGATCAACAATAGGTATATCTAGTATTACTACCTGTAATAATTATTAATAAGCCACTAACCTTTTGTTAGAAATTACTACAACAGCAGCAGTCAATACCTGAGCCACTTGGTGATGCAAACAAATGCAGTTTACTCCTCCTGCAGGTGACAACAACACCTATAGAAAGCTAAACAGAGCTGCTGAAACTCAGAACGATAGTCAGTGAAACCAGTGTGTGCACTGCAGGTCGACATATATGGACGAAGCGTTTATCTTATTTAGACTCTTTAGGGTGAAAGTGCCATGTCACATCAACCCCTGCAGGAGGAAAGTCTCCTCGGATGAAGAGCTCTTCCCCGACAATCCTATCAACGCCTGATAAAGTCTCTGTCATTATCATAATTCCAAACAAAGGCCAGCTGATCCTCCCTCGGCTGCAGGAACGTCCCGAAACCGGATGATAACCATATCGGCTTAAGTCCCATCTCAATTTAAATCTCAAAGAGAAGTGTTTAATCATCATCATCGGCCATAATCCAGGCGGCAAACGCTTGTTATGAAACAGGAAGTGGCGGCCGGACCACCCAGACTGCCATCGAGGCCCGTGACCTCTCTTCTCTGCGGCTTCATGATCCCCCCCTCTGTGAGGTGTGTGACATAATAAGCATCTGTGACACAAATGTGTTTCATCTTGTCCTTGAATTATTCGTACAAAAACCAGCTTATGGCTCATTGTTTCATTTTGCTCATAGCAGCAACTTCATGAACGATGCTCAAATCTTGCTGAATATATTAATATTAATATTCATTGTTGTCACACTTATTCGGTTTGCTAATGCTGCGTCATGTTAGTATTTATTTAAAATCAA
The DNA here is from genome assembly GCF_027744825.2 of Synchiropus splendidus. Classification (NCBI taxonomy): domain Eukaryota; kingdom Metazoa; phylum Chordata; class Actinopteri; order Syngnathiformes; family Callionymidae; genus Synchiropus; species Synchiropus splendidus. Next base: position 8,678,413 of record NC_071346.1, on the reverse strand, counting down.
AAATGCCTTATGGAAACTATTAATTTCATATTTTTCTGAACGTGAGATTGTCCTGTTTCTGGCCACCTTTCCAGGGTGCCCATTATTTGAAGCTGTGGGCGCTGTACGGTGAAGCAAGTGGCTGTTTTGTGAAGTCAAAATGCGCCGCTCGATCACGTTCGTGCCAGAACATGTGGCGTTAATGGAGTCATGACGGCGGCAGTGCGTCAGGAACATCGGCCTGATGTGATTCTGCCAGGCCACTGTGAGAAGTAGGGGAAAGTTCACCGCGCAGAAAATGCCCACATCACCGCCCATGTGCGTTTTTCCCCCGACAAAGTGCCCCGTGAGGACGACAAAACAGCAGCCAAGGAGGCGGGTTAACCCCTTCCTATCTGCAGCGCAGACTATCTAGGTGAAAGGTAACTGGGAGACTGCTGACAGTGCTGAGGGGGGAGTCGGAGCGGGGGAATTACAGGCCCACGCTCATGTGTCTGGAATGTGACAAACATGCTTTATATCCCTTCAAAGCCAGAGAAGAGACAGTTCTGTGGCTGGTCCCGACACAGAAAGCAAATACTGGAGAAGGACATGACAGGTTGTGAGGGATGCTCCTGCCATTGAAACCGCAGACACGCAGCTCATGAAAGATCAAGTTTTCTCTCGAGTTACGGTACGTGACCCCATTTGGCACGACACCTTGACTCATTGAGAATCAGGATCGATGAGGAAAATCATTAAAATCCAAGCAACAGCTGTGAATAGCTGTCAGGACCTAGTCTGAAAACAACCTGAAAAGTGAGAGAAAACTGAAAATAAAAGTCATATTTTTAGAGGAAGGCTGGCAGAGTACAGAAAGGACTGACTCATTGTTTCTCCACAGGACGGCTCCAGAGTCCAGCTGGCAGATGCTGCGCTCCACACAGCTGCTCATTCAATTTCCTAAAATGGCTGCTCCCATTAAAACCGGCATGTTCACCTTTTACCCAGATTCCAAAGACGGAACATCTGTACGTGCAGACCAGCGAGGATCTTAGTCATGTAGGAGGGCGGGAATATCGCAGGGGGGAGAGAGAGATGAACAATGGAAACAGGTGTGGTGATTCGTGCTTACGTGAGTTTGAACGTGTGAATTTCAACCACATGAGGATTATATTTTAATATCAAGAGTTTTCGAGATGGATTTTTTTCAGTTGAAAAAGTGTGAGGATGAAACAAGGCACCGACGTGAGGCATGAAATTCACATTCACTGCCGCATCCCAGGTGTTTTTCTGTTTCCTTTAAGGTGATTCCAGTCCCGTCGTGTGTCCAGCCTGAAAGTCGTGGAATCAAAACCATTTCCTTTTTCTTATTGAAAGATTCAAAAGTCATATGGAAAATTCCGAGCACACATTATTGCCACGATTGTGAAATAATGTAGGTCTGAAATGCAATAAAAACAGCATTCAACTTTGACCTCCTGTCATCACCTCCAGCTTTCCTCCTCCTCTTCATACCTAGCGCCTCACCAACCATCTCCCTCTCCAACCTAATCTAATCTAATCTAATCTAATCTAATCTAATATTTAAAGTCACTTGTAATGACCTTTGACCTGTATGGTTTTTGACACTTCTCGGCCCAGACATAATTTTATCTACATCAGTTTTATAATCCTGTTGTAGATTTAGGACCTGCTCAGCTGGTTTTTGGGCATCTTACTCAAACTTGTTGTTTTCACCAGATTAAATCCCGAGCCAACTGTCTATCATCACGCCCTCAACGGCAGGAGAAACACGCGACTGCCCCCTAGTGGTGGAAGCCATGACTCCGCGTTCATGGAAAAAAAAAGGCCTATTAGCTGAGTCGGAGTCGCAGCTGACTTGAGACGTGAGTATGAAAGTGAAAGCGACCAGCAGACGTGTTTGCTCTGAAGCCAGAGATTCACAGCGAGGCCTGTGATTCTCACCCAAAGACCCGTGTTTGCACAAGACTCTCATGTTTCGTGTGAGGCAACCAGATCAAGAGTGACTTTATAAATCCACCAACAGACTTGTGCGCCACAAGTATTTTGAAGGTTGAACTGAAGAATGTCTCTACGTTGACATTCCAGCTGGCACGTGCCCAGACGTGCGATATGATAACTGAAGCTGTTTTCCACACTTGTTTGCTTCGTACCACCACTTTCACGTCTCGCATGTCTTCAGCTCGCTCTGCTCTCCATGGTACGTGCAGCTGGCAGGAAACACAAAAGTACAGAATGTACCTTCAACCCACTCTGGAAACGGGGCGGTGGCGGCGGCTGCCAAGTCTTTATGGTGTTTGAATGGATTGTATAGAGGGATGTAGCTTCTGATGTGGCCTTGTCCTCCTCTGCTGAATAAACCACTACAGACTATCTGTCTATCTATCTATCTATCTATCTATCTATCTATCTATCTATCTATCTATCTATCTATCTATCTGTCTGTCTGTCTGTCTGTCTGTCTGTCTGTCTGTCTGTCTGTCTGTCTATCTATCTATCTATCTATCTATCTATCTATCTATCTATCTGTCTGTCTGTCTGTCTGTCTGTCTGTCTATCTATCTATCTATCTATCTATCTATCTATCTATCCATCTATCTGTCTATCTATCTGTCTGTCTGTCTATCTGTCTATCTATCTGTCTATCTATCTATCTGTCTGTCTATCTATCTATCTATCTATCTATCTATCTATCTATCTATCTATCTATCTATCTATCTATCTATCTATCTATCTGTCTGTCTGTCTGTCTGTCTGTCTGTCTGTCTATCTATCTATCTATCTATCTATCTATCTATCCATCCATCTATCTGTCTATCTATCTGTCTGTCTGTCTATCTATCTGTCTATCTATCTATCTGTCTGTCTATCTATCTGTCTATCTATCTATCTATCTATCTATCTATCTATCTATCTATCTATCTATCTATCTATCTATCTATCTAACTTAATTACAATGGACAGATCTCCACACAAACAAGCAAAGCTTTACAATATTTCATAAAATAAATTATATAACAATGTATTTACTCGCCAATAAAACTAGACTATACCACTGGAATCGATGGCCTGTCTGGATATTATTTCAGCACAAAGGTCAACATCACTGTGGGACTGCAAAAGCAGATGCCCAGTCACCTTAATCTCACATTTTCACAGTGAAAAAGTCCTTGATGTTTATTGGAAAAGAAAAAAAAAACAGGAACTAAATGTAGAACTTTCTCACGCAACAGAAATCCCACATCCTTCACATAAAAACCAGTTTCCCCTCTGCCTCTGAAAGACCAGGGTTGAGGCCGAAAATACATCTCTTACGTGTTTACATCGCCTGGGGATTCAGTGACATCTGCCGGTGCTAAAACTTGATGTTTAGATTTTATTGTAGGGACGGACAGAAGCTGTCTCCGGAGCGTTGGACGAGTCGATGTATGAGAAAACGTTATATAACGTCCATTCCCATGAACTTGAATGTCTCTTGTCAAACATTAATAAAGTACGATCACCAGTCTCGTGGTCCTCTTAGGTCACTGGTTTGTAGGTCACCATCTGGTTCCGGAGCTGAAGTGGCGCTGGACCGATAAAGATATAAATGAAATGACAAATGATTCAGAAATATGAGGTGTCCTCATAATTCCCATGTGATTTCAAATAAAAATAGTCACCCTAAAGTCAAAAATCTATCAAAATAAAACTCATGTTTAGAGCCAGGAACATTTAGTGATTAGCAATAGCATCTTCAAGTTTTTCCTGAAGGTAATTTCCAGTGTAATATATCTAAATATTTATAATAACTGCAACAATGATCTCAGTTCAAAGTGCACATTTGCTCTGTTGTAATGGGGTGAAGGGTCGCTGTCCAAGACTTGCTGTGATCTTTTCGGTTTAAACCGGAATCTGACAAGTTGAAAGCCACCAGCACTTGCTAAATATTGACCCAGCTGTGGGTCAGGTGTCAGTGGAATTTCCTGGTTTCGACGGCCACAGTGCAACTTTACCAAGTTAGGTCAAACACGGAGGCAGACTGACAGTTTATCTGGACCGGGGGGAAGGAACCAAACTTCATTTATCGGTAGAAAACTTTTTTTGTTTTGGTTCCAAAAATAGGACCCAGACACTGAGTTGTGGTCATAATGTAATGGTTGCCTAAGTACAAACTACTCTAAAACATTTATATTCTCATATTTTCTAAGGCCACACACTCATGAGCAATTTAGAGCAGGGGGTAACAAACTTGTGATCCGTGGGCCATTTGTAGCCCTCAGGATGCAATTTTGCGGTCCACCACTGGGTGGCCAATGTTACAATGGGTATGGTCCCTACAGGGCTTCCACTCACTGAGACGTATCAGCGATTGCGGTGAATGATATTTAGGCTTTACCAGGGGATCATGTACTTTAAATCCTTGGTGCAGATAAAATAGTTTTGTTACAAGTAAGTAGCCACCATTTCATGGCTCTACTGTTACTTCCTCCATCGATGGTTACCGTACCTTTTGTGCCAGGGGACAATGGCAATAGATTTTCATTTTCCCAGGTAGAAAGCACCTTCACCATGTGACCCTACATGAGATCTTCTACCTTTCTATAAATCTTTCAGGAGGCTCTCAATGACATGGAGTGGAAATAAACAGCAACACGAGATGAAGCAAAATGACCAATGATGAGCAGCAAAACCCCAGTCATTCATCATAACTTGGCCTCTGCTTTAATAGATTCAACTGTTGCAGTGCATTATGGAACCGATACAGGTGACCCGATATGACCCTGACTAACCAGCCTCAAACAATACACCATTCATTTTCAACAACTACATGAGCACCAGCCTCCATGGGTTTGTTTCCACCTGGTTCTGACCCCTGACTCACTTTAGTGTGTCTGTGTGTGCACCTGCTGTTTGTGCAGCCACTTCGACGTGTGGGAATATAAACCCGCCGACTCGTCTCCAGGACTCGAAGCCTTTCAATAATAAATGTCTTGCTTGTTGTTGTGACCTTCACGCGGTGGCGCCCCCTTTTGCACTTCACTTTATACGAAAGTGAATCAAGACTGTGCAAGCTGTGTAGGAGGACTGGGACACACTACACTGACACGTGAACACGCAAAACCCAGTGTTAGGGTCAAAAACCGAGTGTTAGGGTGAGAAATGGGACACAGCCGAAGACTGTTTGAGGATGGAGGAACCAGGTGAGAGAAGAATAGGAGGAGAACCCCTGCGACTCATAGATGAATGAGGACAAAAGACGGGATGATCTACTGCAGAGGGTAACTGTGCCGGACCTCAGAGGAAATTCAGGGTCAAATGTTTTGTAAGAACGAAGCAGGAGAATAGGACAGCGAATGACTCTTAGTAACCTCAGGGTGATTGTTTTCCTGCGTCCTGTGGGCCTAGTTTTTAAATTATGGACCAGTGACCTCTGTTGTAACCAGGTTCAGGGGGAGTAAATCACAGGCCCCTTTCCCCTCTGGAGGCGTAGTGACCTCCCTGCTGAGCATCCTGGGATGAGAGACACGAAGAGTCTCGCCTCCTGCCAAGTTCTGTACATTCCCAACCAAGTCGGTTTTCCACAAAAGAAGAGAACGTTTAGTGACCTTTCACAGAACAGAGATTCAGAACCAAGCATTCCTGGAGGTTAGATCCAAAAATACATGATGCCTTCTGCTCAGAGGCCATTTTTGAAAAAGAAAAGTTAATAAAACTGAAATTAAATTCATTTGATAGCAGATGGAACGGTTGCAGTGCATTGTGAGAAGTCTTATTTACCATATATAACTTGTACAGCAGACCTGGGCAATGTGCGGCTCGGGGGCCATATGCGGCCCTTTGACTGAGTTTTTGTGGCCCTTCTGAGGTCAGACAAAAAAATATACAACTGATAGGCCATCATTTTTCAGTCTTTTTCTTTCCCTGTTTCTGTTTTAGCAAGCACTGGTTCAACAGTAAATGCAACACATTCATGGCAAAATTTTTGTTTATCACATACTATTATACTCAAAATTTGTTGAAAGAAAATTTCAAATCTAATTTTAAATTAATTGCCTTTTTATTTTAGGTGTTTGGTCCACAGTTTTATTATGATTCATATTCAAATAAGATGCATGTAATACATTTTTTTATCGGTGTCAGGCCATATTTCCACTTCTTAATATCCTTGCTTCCATTGAATCTTTAATGGTTCATTCCATCCTTGTTACTTAAGATTTTTTTCCATCAGGTTTCACAGTCATCGTCGCCTTTCTTTTGTCACGATGGCCCCTCACAACAGTCACAGTTTATAATGTAGCCCTTCAGGAAATTTAACAGCCGACCTCTGCTGTACAGTATAGTCAGAACACTGGCCACTTTTTCTCTCACAGTTTTTCGTCCATCTCCCTGTCACCAGGATTGATGGGAAATAAAGCTGAAGCGTGTTGTTTACTAGCCGAGGAAGAGTAGCCGTCCTTGAACATGATGATTCACAGTGTTTGGGTCGTGCAGGCCCAAACAGCAAGGCGTGTCCATCACCGGTGTTTTCCTGCAGCTCACTGAGACCTTGGTGCCGCGAAGACAAACATGAAACAACCTTCAGTGTCGCGATTGTTAGGATGTTTTTTCAGGGTGGGCTGAAACATTCAAGCTCAAAAACAGTTCCTAGAAGTTTGATTATGACTTAGCCAGAGGCAAATGATTGTTTTTATATCCTGACACTGCAACTTAACACCAACCATTTCGTTTTAAGAGTGTACCCTGAAGTGACGGAACATTGGCTGGCTTCTCACCAGTCATGCACACTTGAACGCAAATGATACCCAACAACCCGACACCTTCTCTGACTTGTGTGTTCTTGAATCGAGCCTGAGTTTGCAGTGAAAGCCTGCGCTTGCTCTGAGTGAGAAATGCAGGTGTTTAAACTACGCCGATCCATGACACGGGCCTCAGACTGACACGCACCAGTTGTGCACCACAGACCTAATGTATCTCCAGCTTTGATTGATGGCACTGATTCTTGAGCAATTTCCCCCCAAATTCCACATCTGCTTACACTAAAAGAGCACGCAAACACCCCTTCATTTTTAATGTAAAGTAGGTCAGAGTGGAAACTGTACGGTCACTCAACCTACAGCAATGTACACAAACACCCGCCACATCAACACTTCACTTCTGACCTGCTTTCCTGTTCAAACATTCCACCAGATCCATCCTCATGTATCCTCACAATGTCGAGATTATCTTGAGCAGAAGCAGGGGGAACATGAAGTGCTATGTTTGGACACTGTTTGAGCTGAGGCAAAAGCACAACCGTGTTACTGTAAACAACTTTACTGTAAAACTATTTTAGGCCTCTGATACAAAACATGGGCTGTGCTGACACCTACTGGTAAAGGTTTTAACTACATTGCTTGTTGCTGTCATATTTCTGAACATCAGGCGGTGGAAACTTGATTTGTTGTTTTAATTTAAAAAATATTTTCTGAATGAAAAAAATGGTTTAAGTAACACCTTTTTTTTTGCGAAGATAATCTGTGGTGACGGCAGAAAACGGACAGAAGTATGTTGGAAGACTAAGACTCTGAATTACCCAGACAAAGTATCAAGAGACATATACATGGAACATATGGCTAAAATCCACCACAGAAAGGTCAACAACGCACCATCTTAATGTTCTATGCGCCGATAACCCATTTTTCATCTATTGGCGCACATTATGCCTAAACTATTTTGCACTTAGTTTCTTAAATATTCAGATTTGGTATGTGTGAACAGTGTAGTCAGAAGTCATTCACCTAAGAGATAAAGTTGTTTCTTAGGTGAATGGCAGGAATATCAAAGATCCAAGTTAATCTGATGGTACACACCATTCTGTCTGGAACCTTTACTTTTAGCTGTACCTCGATAACCACGTCAGCCGAGATATCTTTTCTGAGCTGCCAGTTTTGGTTTGAACCTTGCTGATGGTCAATGCACCACAATGAGCTGCTTCTGATGTGTCAGCCAGTGTTGAAACCACAGGGAGGTCATTTAGAAAAGGCGGATTACACTTGTTGCATTCACACCTTTGTGGATGGAGAGGGTTGGATTTCAGGTGTGGATGCCCTCCAAAGTCCAACTGTTTGAACAGTACAGACAGTTTTCCACATTTATGACCGTGTACTTTTTATATTGAAATTTGTCAGCTATTCACCAAGCCTGCACAACATTATTGATTATACAATAACAAAATGCCAGAATGTAAGATGTGAGGAAACAACCAAACAAAACTAGTTCAACATCTTGACGACCAAATTTATTTCCAAAACATCTGAACAGGTGAGATGTAGGCCATAGCTGGTGGAACTGGAATCCTCTGTCCCAAAGCTCTGGTTTGGCACCTCATCGCTTCAGGAGCCCTGAAAACACAATAAAGGTTAGAGTGCTCTGCAACCCACAGGTCGGGAAAAAGGAAATTATTAACAATGAAATAAGAGTAATGAGATGTTTGATGTAGCTATTAGAACATCAGTTAAGCAGCTGAATAAAGAGTTGTCCTGCTTGATGAAGAACAGTCATCTTTTAGTGGCCCTGAGCTTGAACATATAACAGCTTAAATGTTGCATAACCAGAGTCTGACTTCTCACCTATCGCAGCCTCCTGGCTTCTCTTTCAGACTCCAGAAGTGTGAGCACATCTCCTTCTCTGACTGGCCCCTTCACATTCCTGATGATGGAGCGGTTGCTGTCGTCCATGAACTCAACACGGACCTGAAGAGAACAGGAGTGAACATCCACTCTTTTCATTAGGGGATGCACCGAAACAGATATTGGTGGCCAGAGCAGAGTAAGCTCTAAAAACACTTGAATACCAAATAAGGTTGTTGCGTTTACTCTTTTAAAAATATTGCAGAAATAGTCTACACCGTTTTTCGAAGAAAGTCAACGTTCAGACAGTGTAATATTTTTTACATTAAAAATTCAACAGTAGCTTAAAAAAAAAGAAAAAAAATTTCTATATTAGTCCATCAGACAAAACATGCATTCCAAATGTACATTGGAGTAGATAAATCTACAACAAATTCATTTCAGCTAGTTCACTCCAGTTAGTTTGGTAGAACACGTGTTTCAAACTGCAATTCTATTCTCACCCTCCAACACTAAAAAACACTGAATAGTTCAAACACTGTAGGTAGACTTTGGTCGACATAGTTGTGCTGTAGTGTTGCCATGACGACAGGCAGTTTTTTTTTTTTTTTTTTTTTTTTTCTCTATATTCGGCCACTCAATATTTGGTGCATCCCTTCCCATGATTTCTTTTGCCAAGTCGGCGTTGCAGTTCTTGTAGAATGCACTTCTTCAAACCTCTTACACAACTGCTGTTAAACCTAAGTGAGAATATTCCTCACGGCTGATTCTATATAATTTCCATTACTTAATCAAAATATAGGTCGCAAGAGACACTTTTTAAATCGTTAGACCTATTATTATTAGTCCTGTGTATTTCTTTGCATTTATTATTTAAAAAAATCAGATTAAAATACAAGCACAGTGCAACGACAGTGGCATAGACATATTTTCTGCATCAGTTTAGCGTTATTATAATAAGTAAGGTCTAGCAAACAATACAGCCTTACACAAGATAAATATCTGATGTATTAGACTTTGGGTGATGAGAAGTAAATAAAAAGATTCGGCTGAAAATGTAACTGAATATAGACTCCGCTACACACATTAGCTTTATCAAGGCACCTACCTGTGTACACTGGCCCTGTGAACCAGTTCTTCCGATAACTTTGGTGACCTGAAAATTAAAAAAACAGAGTTGAAGGTCAACTGACCGTACACGCGGATGATAAACCAAACATGTCGACAGTGAGCATCTACAACACAGCGAACTGGTTAGCCGAGCATGGAGCGGCCTCCATGACGGAGCCCCGACACATGAACCGCTCGCCAATCAGACGGAAATAAAGGAACTTAGCAAACACCTTTGAGTTCAGAGAGCTGCATAAGTGACAACCCCGCCAATCTATCCGAGTTTTATCCCCCATTTTGGTCATATTGCGTATTTTCTTACTCTTGCGAGCTTGATCGGCTGCACGCGGCTGGCGTCCATGTTGGGAGCTTAGACAGGAAAGGAAGTCACGTGGTGCACAGGCGGCATATATCAGTGAGTTAAACACACTTTTAAAAATTAAAACCAATTACGAGAAAACCTGACTATCTTATATGTATTATAATGAGTATCTAATTTATTATATTTAAATTAAATAGCGTAAGTCTTAAAGTATTTCGATTTTCACTTCCGGCAAACTGGGCGATACCATTCTTCGAGAAAAGTGGAGGGGGGAGCGTGACGTTGGCTTGCACGTACCATTTAAACACACATTAAAGTAGACCATTAAACAAAAACTTTATCTTTTATTTTTTGGCAGACTGTTCTCAGCCAAACAGTCCTGATCAAAAGCTGGTTTATTGTGACGTCACATTTACACTATAGCTCAAATGATGTGTTAACTGTGTATGATACATGTCGATTTAAAAGTAGATTCAGATTTTTTTCGTTGTGAACATGTTTTACACTAATAGCTGTGCTACTTATTTATAATGAAAAAACAGAAAGAAGCTTATTGGAAAAGATAATATCATTGGTCGAAGTAAAGAGGGCCAGACTTCATCTCTTCCTGGAAACACCCTTCATTTTCCAGGTGACTTCCAAGGTGATCCCTGGCAACACACATAAGCTCGACAGTCAGGCTGGAAATAGTCTGTTGTTCTTAAGTTAAATGCAATTGAACACAAAATCTAACTGCGGCACGATGCTATCTTGCTTCTTCAATTCCAAATCTGCTCAGTAACTAGTTACTGGAGACAGTCATCACCCCACTCTCTCTTCCTTCCAGCCGCTCGGAGAGCACAAAGCTTTAAATCTCACGACTAATCCTTGCAAACTGTATTTTTAACTTGCGTTTGGACAGAAAGAACAGCAATAGGATTAGAGAATCAGTGACGCGGCCGCACCTCCAACTTGTGCAGTTGATCTTACATGCTTTTACAGGAGGTTTTCCACATTCCATGAGACATTTCATCTGATTTCTGAATGGAAGACAAATTCTATCAGCATGGAACCTGAATCGAGTAACGGAAATGCACAGATTCTTTTTTATTGAAGGCCTTTGACTATTTTTTTTAATGTAATTTTGAAGCAGGTGGGACAATGGAGAACATAAAACCGAAACTGAAGGTGCTAAAAAAGCGCAGATCGAGTCTTTTCGCCACCATCAACCGGGAGAAGAGCTTTTCACATAGCATCGAGGAGCAAGAATTCCCCTTTTCACAGGACAGCTCTGTGAAACTATGGACGTCCATGGACAACCTTGACAGCGCGGATGAGAAGAAAGACAAGCGGAAAGTGGAGGCTAAACCGGCCAAACCGAGGAAGCCTAATATAGTCAACCTGAACATTGGTGGTAAAGTTTTTCACATCCCGAGACATTTGGTTCTTAGACACCCGAAGACAAGGATAGGAACTCTAGCCCTGTGTGAAGACCCGGCCAAGCGGCTAACATTGTGTGACGACTACAATGTCCAGAACAATGAGTTCTTCTTCGATAGGGATCCAATGTTTTTTCACTATATCTTCCACTTTTACTGCAGCAATGTACTGTGGGTAATGGATAGTCTTTGTCCTGTGAACTTTGAGGAAGAAATGACCTTTTGGGGGCTTAAGTTAAAGGACACTCCAAGGTATGGATGAAATCCTCTGTCCGTTTATTCCTGTATTTATTCCTGTTATTTGACATGTTCCTCCGTTCTTCTCCTCCTCAGGTGTTGTCGTATTCTGTTTGAGGAAAAGGTCGATGACATCAGAGACCAACTCAAAGTCAACCAGGAGCTTATCGATGAGATTAAGCCTCACCAGGATGACGAGGGCTACCAGACCATGTGTCTTGGGAGTCTAAGAAAGATTCTGTGGGACTTGATGGAGAACCCTTACTCTTCACTGTCAGCCAAAGCCTTTGCAGTGTTCTCCAGTCTCTTTGTGCTTATCTCTATTGTTGCCATGACAATGAATACAGTAGACGAACTGAGGGAGTACAAACTCGGCAGCAGGACTTACATGGAGTGGGTGGAGATCTGGTCCATACTCTTCTTCACCTTGGAATACTTTCTCCGTCTGGTCACCACATCCAACATCAAACACTTTCTGAAGAGCGCGCTGAACTTCGTCGACATGGTCGCCGTCATGCCCTACTTTGTCCAGATTCTTTTCGAGGCGTTTGTTATCGACTCTGAAGACTTCAGTCGGCAGGAGGACTTGAAAGCCATGGCCAGAGTCAGCAAAGTCAGCAAGGTGCTCAAGGTGGTCAAGCTGATGCGAATCTTTCGCATCCTCAAGCTGGCTCGCCACTCCACTGGCATGAGAGCCTTTGGTTTCACCATCCGACAGTGTTCCGAGCAGGTGAGACGTACCACCAACACGTCACGTAGTTAGACAGTGCAGGAATATTTGCATGGACACCAACACAACAGACGCCTTTTCTTGGGGACTGGAGACAACCATGGTACCAAATAGTTTTACAGTAAAGTTATTTACTGTAGCACGGTTGTGCTTTCGCTTCAGCTCAAACAGTGTCCAAGTTTCCAGCCCATCCATCCATCCATCCATCCATCCATCCATTCATCCATCTATAGTTTTGCTCCTCATGCGTAGCTCATAGATAGATAGACAGATAGATAGATGAATTCTTCTTGTGGCTTATACATTAACAACGTTCTGACTTCAGTTTTCCCACCAATCGTTTTGTTTTGGATCCTTAGGTCTGCTGTCTGTTTCTGTTCATCGCGATGGGCATTTTCACCTTCTCAGCACTAATGCACTCAGTAGAGGTGGACCAACCCGGCACGCCGTTCAGCAGTATTCCAGACGCCTGGTGGTGGGCTGCGGTAAGTGGACTAGTTCATGGGGGAAAATGATGATTTTCTCGGACAAGAAAAGTGAGAACAGGCTACAGTGTGTCGATCTTTTCTTGATTTCCGCTTGTTCTGAAAAAGCTAGTACAAAGCTAGTAGAGCACTACAAACAGTATAAGAGTAATACAGAGTTCTGTATTCTGCAGTCACAACTCACGAATGCAACAGGTCTTGGACTCAGTCGTTCCTGGATGTGTCCTCCTAGTTTTCCGGATCAATTAAAGATGAACTTAGAGCTTTGCTTCTTGAGTGTTCGGAAGTTAGAGTTGAGCTTGTTTGCTTCGGTTGCCAGTTATCTGCAGGTTTGGTATTTCAGCTGCCTGCTCCAGTGGGAGTCAATCTGAGATAGATAGATAGTTACAATGAAAAATAATTTTTAAAATGCTGTAAAAACAAATAACATCTATATTAAATTCACAGTATAGAATGATGTTTCATAAATTATAAATATGTAATAAATATAAGCAAATGTTTATAAAGTGTCAGAGAGCAACAATGAATGTATATTATTAATAACCAACTTATCATATGAAAAAAAGCATGCTATATTTTAAGTGCTCGATACGTATCATGTATTCGCATGTAGTAGTTTTGAAATGACTGGTTTCAAAACAATCTACCAACTCAAATCTAAGTGAGATTTATATGACTCTTTAAGACTTTTATATGACTTTATAAGACTTTTTTTTAGTGTTAAAGTCAAGACCATCTGACCCGACCCTGAGCCAAATCCAGAGCATACAGAGACCATGTGTTTCTATATGACTAATAGACTTGTGCTTCTGTATTCACTGGTCTGAGTCGCGACCTGTTCGCGGTACTCAAAGCCCTGGTGTTGGCGACTGAATGCTCTGGTCTCGGGTTAGTTTGAGATCTAAAGTCTCACCTGAGCTACTGCTGGATCCCAAGGTCCCAGCTGGGCAGAGTCACTGCTTCCAGACTGCAGGGGTTGATAGACAGAGAGAGGAGCTCTAGGGTCATTCACCTTCTCCTCCTCTGAAGGTGAGCATCTCCACGGTGGGCTACGGAGACGTGGTGCCCATCTCCTACCTGGGTCGATGCGTGGCCTTTGGCTGCATCTCCTTCGGCATCATCCTCAACGGCATGCCCATCTCCATCCTCTTCAACAAGTTTTCCGACTACTACGCCAAACTGAAGGAGCAGGAGTACACCTTCTCCAACACGGAGCGCAGCTTCCAGCTCAAGAAACGGATGATGCGCAAGTTCCAGAGCTGTTACGAGCCACAGCAGGACGAGTCGGAGGATGAGATCCACTACAGACCCAGCGGAAGGCAGGAAAGTCTGGAGCACTATTAGAACAGGATGATTTAGAGACAATGCCTGAGGTAAAACCTTGATAACCTTAAATGGCCTTATCACTCGGGTCTAGAGGATGCTAAGACCCATCTGCCTCTAAAGTGCGTGATATTAGAGACAATTCAACAGCCGCACTTGGGATAATCTGTAAGCTCAAGGCTTTGCACCGGTGCTGGTCACATGTAGCGGGTCAGATGAAACACTTGCTTCTGACAGCTTTGTTAGACAAGTGGAAGTGCTATTACAGAGCTATGTTGTCTTGCTAAATCTGCATCATATACCTTATTGTTCAGTGTCCACATGCTGAGGACCTGAGGACTGTTTTCTTTTTCCATTGAGTTGAAGCGGATTAAAGGACACATTTGATGAAACGTTTTTTTAAAAGTCTGCTTTTGCACTGAATATATTGCACATGAGGTAATGCGGGACAATGATTTTCCTCCACAGTGCCATCGAGAAGCTGAAGTCGTCTGCACCTAAATACAGACAGGGGCATGTAGGGGTGACTTTAGGGAATGAAATTCCTTGTTTTGAGGGTTGAACTAAACGTCACCATGTAGCGCAGAGACTAGATTGACTCTTGCTGTTGTGGAAGCTAATTTCACAAAAAGCAAACAAGGAAATTGTGTGTTTACTGTGTTTTGAAAAATACCAACCAGTCCTCCCCGCCATGGTCTTGACCGTGAAGGCGGGAGACGAAAGAGTTGAATGAATAAAATCACTCGGATTCATCAAATAAAATGCAACTTCAATTTCACCAAAAGAAGAGGCACTTTTTATTCTATTTTTTAACATTCAGCCCTTGGAATTATGGGTAAGGTCACTGTTTAGTTTCAATGAGGAGGGCACTTTTTCTGACTTATGGTCTATATTGTGAGATTTTACTGGCAAAAAGTAACTTTATCTTCCGGGTTCCTGGGGATTTGAAAAGGCGGGGAACTATGTGATGGACATGAGCATAAGAACTACTCCGCATAACTTGTTGTTTTAGGTTGGTTTAAAAAGACATAAATAACACCATCCCTGTTGCCCTTCTCGGTTCAGCTCAAAGGTGTTAGGTTTTCTTTGCTCATCTGAGGTCAGGTAGAGGGGGCAGCAGCAGCTGAATAAAGAGGCCCAGACTTTCCTCTCTCCAGTGATCTCCTTCAGCTCCACTGGGGGAATACCGAGGCATTCCCAGGCCAACCCAGAGACCTAATCTCTCCAGTATGTCCCGGGTCTGACCTGAGCCACCTCAACTGCCGCTTCCTGAGCTGGGTGCTTCTCTCGACAGGATGGCTCAGCTCCTGATGTCTCCATCCAGATGCCTCGCTCAAATTCATGTGGCTCCATCTTTCCACAGAGTCACTCGTCCCCCTTCACTTATGTGGGAGTAAAGCAGGAATGGTGTGTGTCTCACCGCGGCAAAGCTGAAGGTTAATTTTGTTGTGGAGGATTAGCAGGATTTGCTGTTGCGCCTCCTTCCTGGTCAGACAAGGGCATGAACCTAATCAGATACTGAGCTATTCTGATCACATGCACATAACCGGCTTCTATTTGAGCCATTGCTGCGTCTTTATGGGCGGATCACCTGGTTTCTATTATTACCAACCGGAGTCTCTTTCAGCTGGAACTGAACTTCCAACACGAAATAAGACATTCACTTTAAGCTTCTCAAGGTCACATGTCAGATATCTGTATAATGGTGTTTGTTGTTCAACATCCTGGTTTCATGACCATGATATTTATTTTTAACAATCATGTACCTCGCAGATTTGTTTAAATCATTGTTTCCAGAACATGTTCGGAAAATACAACTTTTGTATGCAGAGTGTTCCATCAATTGGCGAGCAATTTTAATATGGTTAAATATGAATCTATTTAATGTTAATGTCAAATATACATTTGTCAAAATGAAATTCATTATATCAGTATTGCAGTCAACATAAACGATATTATGACAGCATGTTATTGGTGCTTCATTCAATTTGTTATTTCTTGTTTCCAACTTTTTTTTATTTTATTTATTTCTATTATTTACCATTGTGTGTGTTTTTGGACTTTGGGAGGAAACTTGAGTGCCACCCACCCAAGCGTCCGACTGGATTCAAACCGTCTTGCTGTGAGAATGCAGGTTCCAAGACTATATCCCAAGTCTTCATGGTACTCCTATCAAACTCAAGGCCCGGGGACCAAATCCCGCCCACCAAGTCAATTTATGTGGCCCACAAGGTCTTAAACACAAATGACAGGCTTCAATACCAATTACAAGTGCAGACAAAACTTGCAGGTCGACGTCTACACCAAGGTTGAGATGGTTGAGATCAAAAGTTTGTACCAGTGTCCAGTGAGGAGAAAGGAAAGGTTTTACACCTCAATATGAAGAAAAAACAGTCAGTAAATGGAGCTAACAGGACACGTCTGCATACAGAGGCTGCGTTATACACAATAACAGAGAGCGTCGTGGGTCAGCTGATCGGTCCGAGCACGTTATGTTTTGTCCGGCTTTTTTCGGGAGCGTTCGAGGTCTGGATTTTCGTTTGAAATCTGAAGCCAAAAAAATCTCGAAATTTTTGTTTGAACTCCGATTTGTTCGAAGTCCGGGACGTTCGAAAACCGAGGTACCACTGTATTATGTAATAGAACTTCCAATGTTTTGACAATGAAAGCCGTCACCAACACTTTCACACTCTGCTCCGGATCAGAACATGCTTTTCTTTCACCAAGGCTGTTTTTCCAATTAAATGATGACACCGCATTCTTTTTTTTTCGGAACCGCTAGACTATATAAACCCCGTCACCGCAGAAGTCACAGAACTTGTTACATGTCGGATTCAGAAAAACTGCCTTCAGATGTCGCTCGCCAAGTGTCTGCTGTCGGTGTTGGTGCTTCTCGTGGTGGCAGATCGCGCAGCCCAAACGGAGGTTCGGTTCAAGATGTGCGGCAGAGAGCTGATCCGGATGACCGTGTCCACCTGTGGAAACTCCCGTCTGAAGAGAAGCGTCCGGAATGGAGAAGAGGGGCGACCCACAACCCCCCACTCTGATGGCAAGTGACCACTGACATGCTCAAAGATGATTGTCATAGAATCAGATCAGTTACAGACCAGTTACTCGATTTTTTCCAACTAATGCTAGAAGAGAAGAGGTTTTAAATTTACGCAGAACGTAACCATGACGCATGTTAACCTGCATTTATTGATGATTGACTATTTGATGGAATCTTTGTCTATATATATATATATATATATATATATATATATATATATATATATTCTTCCAGTCCAGTCCAGCACAATAGACTCATAGACATGTCCTGCCGCTCTACACAGGGGACCATATTGACGCCACAGAGAAGCACGGAAGCCTCTTCATACCTTCACAGTCTCCAGGGGACGAGCAGCTCATGTCTCCGGCTCCTCACTGGATTGCGCTGTCCTCTCGCCTCGGAAGATCTGCTGGCAAAATGTCTGACATTTGTTGTGAGAGAGGATGCAGCCTGAAAGAGCTGATCCAGTTCTGCTAGACGCAAACTGAGATTTTAAAAATGAATAAACAGCAAAAATGATTTGCTTCATGATAGCTTGTCACTGTAGAAAGTTTTGATGAAAATATGAAGTTCTTACAATGTGTTTCAAGAAAAATTTATTTAAGAGATAGCGAAGAAATATTATATAATATTTATATTATATAAAAAAAAATCAATAAAATAAAATAAAGATTTCACAGTCCAAATTCTAAACATTACTTCATGTCAAACTCAACCATAAGAATACATGAATATTCTCTTGAACCTTTGCATTATCGTTTAACTTCAGATTCATGTGTTTCTCTGTGAGTTTTTGTTGATGACTCTGGAGTTGACTCTATTCTTTCAAACCCCTCATGCACATGGACTCAGGACACGCCCGTAAGTGCTGTGGTAGGTGCTAGTAACATCCCTCCCTCCTGCAACTGCGCTACGTCATGTGCCACCTCGCACACGACTTTACCCAGCGACCTTAACTGGATCAGCATGTCGGCACCGTGAGCGTTGCCTCACTGATGACCTCACTGGGATTGGAACCCACAACCTCAAGCTATACTGTCCAGTGATCCTAACTTCAGTGGCAACCGGATGAGATGACAGGGTTGTCGCTATGGTTACCACGAGAAGTGCAGACATCCGTTCTCACGGGAATAATAACTTTCAATAACTAAAAATAAATGAATAAAATGAGTCCGTTGAGCAAATATAACATTATTGGTGGACGTTATCGAAGGAGTTTAGGTTTGAGTAAAGGGGGAATAGAGTTTCTCTGGGGTGATTTTAATGTCAGTTCCCCAGCCTCACTCTGCCACGTCCCCTCCTGCAGTGAAGATCAGTCCACTCTGGCTTCTTGTTGGGAAACGTCCAGTCCTTCCAAATTGTTGTTTCATATCTGTGGGCCGAGAATCTGACCAGGAGCTTCTCCTGGCGCTGTTTCAGGAAAACATACGGCGACGTAAGGCCTCTATCACGCTCTCATCCATTCTCCTTTTTATCATATGAAAGCTGCCAGTGAAAGGAGAAATAAATCAAACCCTCCTCTGCGCATGCTGTGATTCTATCTTTGTGTCTGTTCCAGTGGACAGGAGAAACAGCAGGGCAGAAACACAACTTGGCTGGGAGTGCCAGACGCATGCACCGAGTGGGGGAGAGCATGTGTGTGTGGAGTGCTTCTGCATGCAAATCCAGTCTCCCTGAAAGTGTCTGCTTCACATGCCCATCATCTGCTATTATTGCCACTTTCAGTCAGCCTGGAGTGGGTGTGTTTTATTTCAGGACTCTGTGGGTGTGGAAGCAGGGGGAAGGACACACTGACATGTCTGTTGTGTGTCCGTCATCGTCGCCGCTGCAGGCAACTAACACACACTGTCACATGCTGTTTCAAGCTCAAGCTTGGCTCTTGTCGCTCATGTGGCTGGTGGCACTTAGTGGATAAATATCTATGGAATCTTCAAATTAGTTTAGTTGTGGAACACATACAACAAAACCGCTGGTCAAATTCGGCCCCTAACCCTTAGGTTGGACACGCACATAAAATAAAATAAAATAAAATAAAATAATAGCCCACTGTCAAATCACTGGAAGAGGATTAGGGCCAGTGAAGGGAAAAAAAGTAACTGCCTCTCTGGCAAAACATTTTGTATACGTCCTCCTGGAATCACTATGTCTCCCATGGCTTCATAACTGTTGTCAGTCACTGTTTGCAAGTCTGTGCGCTTTTAACACTCTGGTCAAGTGCCTTCTACTCAAAATAATACCATATGTGGCTAAGCTATATGTTTTACGCTTCCGTGGAAGCGACATGCATGACTTTATTTTTTTTTATCCCGAGATAAAAATTATCTCGAGATACAATTATCTCGAGATAAATGTTATCTCGGGTCACGCATGCCACATGTGGTATTATTTTGAGTAGAAGCCACGTGATCAGAGTGTCAAAAGCGCACAGACTTGCAGACAGTGACTGACAACAGTTATGAAGCCATGGGAGACATAGTGATATCTCTTCTGATTTACATACAGTGAATGACAACGTTGACGAACAGTTACGCAGCCATGGGAGACATAAATGTAAGATAAATATGAGATAAAAATTATCTCGACATAATTATCTCGGGCAAAAAAACAAACAAAAAAAAACATGCATGTCACTTCCAGGGCTCTGTACTCTTCCGTACTAATCTATCAGTGAGAATCGCTTTTTTTTTTATAATAAGAAGATTTGAAATCCTATCCTATCCTATTATTCCCTCAAACGCACCAGTCCGCACGGTCACCTGATTCAAAAACAGACTGATAAATCGACCACCTCAGGGTTCTACTATTCATGTCTTCCTAAAAAAAATAATGGCCGGAGAAACTACAACACCAATCTCCAAACTTAAGAAAAAAAAACAAAAAAAAAAAAAACCAACTAATTTTAGCTTCAAACATGAGTCCCATTCCAGTGTTATTTCCATCCTCTCCGGAGCCAAAGAAGAGAGAGGCTTGTTTTCCTCTCTTCAAGGCGACATTGTGACCAGCAGTGACAGCTTCCGCGGTGATGAGTCGCTCCCTGGGGAGGAACTGGCGGAAGACAGAACCACCGCCCGCTCTGTGATCGTCTTCAGCGCTACTATTTTAGGAACATCTTCAAAACATTCTGGAAATAAACACCGCTTTCATCAAGGAAAACAGCTATTTTGGAGACCAGTATATTTATAAATGTCGCCTAGGAGTAAAACAGACTTCGGCGTTTTCCTAAATAAAGCACGTTTACTTGTTATGCTTCAGTTAAAAGCATCGTCTTGGTGCAGCGTCCGTGTGTTTCTCTCACTTTCGCTATCATATACACTCGCTTTGAACAGTTTGATAAAGCAGTTGCGGAAGACGGCCGGTAGAGGGCAGTGTGGCAGCAGATGTCGACCTGCAGCTGCAGACTTCTGCAGGTCTCGCAACTCAGTCTAAAAATAGAACACAACAAAAGCTTCTATTCTTGTTCAGAACAATTTGATGATTTATTTTGGACAGAAAAAGAAACAGGAGCCCTAAGACAAAGCTACCCGCTGATTTACTTATGAACTGAGCCACTTATAAATGTGCGTAGCTCAGGCAGTGAAGAGACTGATTTTGTTTTAGAGATGCGCGATTAGGAGGAGGACTAGGGTCAGACCCGGGACTCACAGGCCAAAACAGCAGGAGGAGGTGTTGACTGATGCCCTTGACATAGTGTTGAGAAAACATTTGCAAATAAGGAACACTCCAAAATAAGGAATGAACAATATTGTATCGTGAAAAAACTCTTTACTAAAGTAAAGGAAAATCTGTGGAGAAATTCAAAGAAATGACGGCTTAAAAAATACATGGCCTTGAGCCCACTGAAAGCCTCCGTCGTCGATGACGCGACCCAGGTGTGGCTCCCTCTCTAATTGCAGGTGCACGTCGGACACCTAAGCCTGGTGAAACACCCGCCGCAGGTACAGTATCTGGCAACAAGAGGACGCTTTTTCAGAAATGAAACCATGACTTGCAGGTCACTTCCAGTAAGTGGGCCCATTAAGGAATCCAGAGACATAATGGCCGCCCGGCCCGACCCCTCTGCCGTCAGTGTGCCATTAACAAGGGATCACCTGAGCCCGGCAGGTGCCGGACTGAAGGGCGGGAGCCACACCTGCCGCTCTTCATATTTCATCATCTTCATTTACTATAGAGGTCAAGATGGTTGTGCGTTCATTTCCAGTGTTGTTTGGCGGAGAAAGTAATATATATATTTTAGTGGTGGGACTAGCTGTGACGTGTCCCACCGTCACAGCTAGGATGATAACAACAACAACAAACATGGAGGAATCCATGAACAAAAGCAAACAAAAGCATCTGTTTGCTTTTGTTGAGGGAGGTTTTTCACTACACAATGGCCAGGGTTTCCACTACTCTGAATGTACTTGAAATTGTTATAAAATTGTAATACAAATATGTTCAAGACATTAAAAGAGCTTTAGTTTAAATAAGGAGATATAAAAACTTGAATATAGACACCATCGGGATTTATTGTGCTATTGTCAAACTGATGCAAAATAAACTGCAAAATATGCAAAATATTTTATTGTTTAAATGAATGTATGGGTCCATCATTTGATTCAGAAATATACCAAATTCATTCAAATTGAAAAATGTGGCTTCTTGTGGCAAATACCACTCATACCGTTAAACTGTGATTAATTGAGATTGTCACAAATTCTCTAATAAATAGATTATTTTTTTTTAAATCAAATCCCATCCCTAATATATATATTTACTTTTATATCACCCCAAAAAAACAAGTTATAAATCATGAAATTTCAAGAAATTTAATAAATTAAAAGATATTAATGCTGCTACGACTCATAATAATGCGCTAAAAATCAAGCTGTAAAGTGTTATGAGGTCCAATATTTCTATAATGTTTTGTATCATAACATCATATTCTGGACTCATGATTCAGGCTCTGAAGCAGAACCACTGGCAGCCCAGTCAACCAACTGGCTCAGCGCTCTGGTGCAACTTTCTCCTCCTACAAACCCCCTAAAGTGAAACAAACACCCCCTCAGCCGCTCTCCTCTCATCTCTCCTTCATATTTTTATCATTTTTGCCCTCATCTTCTCCACCTGCCCCCTCCTCCCTCCGTGTAGGTGGTTACTCTCCGCGGCTTTTTTTTCCCTCTTCATCCATCTTTCTTCCTCTTTTTCTTGCTCCGGTGGTCCTGCTCTGCATAATTAAGTTTCGGCTGGAAGTGCATCCTCTCATCCATCCTCCATACTTCCCTGCGCATCTTACCTCTGTAAATATGAAGAGGATAGCGGGCCCCGTGCTCGTCCCTCCCTCACCTGGGGCCAGGTGTCGTCTCTGCCCTGTTAAATGATAATGTTAAAATGCTAAATCACACCGGCAGAGCGGCGGCTGTCACCGCCTCCATCCCGCCTCACTCAGCCAAGGCTCGGGTTTCACTTTGCGCTGTCACCCTATCCTGTCACACTCATCAATACACAATGCAGGAGCCTCATCTGCCAGAGGATTTCTCATCAGGCATTAGGTGGAGCGGTGTTTGGGGCCTGACCAACACCATGTTAACCTGCATGTTAATGAGGCTGGAGGATCGGACTTCTGTCTTTTTGACTTATTTAGCAAGTTAAAACATGCAAGGTCTCACTTTGTGGTCGGTGTCTGCCGTGTCCTTGCAAAGTTGAGGTGGTTTGAGCTGCTAGAACGCTAATAATGCTAGTAAAATGGATGAAACGTGATTTTATTACGCCAGAAAAAAACAAGACATAAGTTAGCGGTCTGTAAATGGCCAAGTTTGAGAGGAAAAAATAGTCTAAACACAATTTCTGATCAGTATTTCTTTCAACTATTGAAGGCTAACATGCTAATTTTAGCATTAGGCATCTCTGTCTGTAGCTTCAGTTCACATAAATTGTCCTTCTTCTTTTATCTTTAACCAGTGCAAACTTCAAACTGAACTCTTACCTGACGCCTTAATGTCCATTTTAGAAGTGTATTTAGGAACACAACTGTGAGCTAGCTTAGCACTGCTAGCAGCACAGAGTCATGAATGCAACTGAAGATAATACCAGCATCTGCGCTTCGGAAATATGAGTAAAAACATATGGTTAATATTTGTCAGTGATTCCCCACTGGAGAGATGGATTGTTTATAAATATTTAAAGTATGAATATCAGTGAATCCACTGGAGAGCGACCAAAGACGTGAAGAAGAAGAGAGGTGAAGATCAGGTAAGTGCTTATTCATGCTTCTATGTATCTCATAGCCATGAATACAGAGAGAGGCAGTTCCTGTGTCAGACGTTTCCATCGCTTCCTTGAGCCAAGACTTGAAAGTAATCCAAGGCCATCTGCCGGGTAGATCCTTCGATATGCTAATCAACCGGACCCCCCTTTTTTTTTAATGTTTACTCTTGAGCCTGGAGATATTTGGCGGAACTGTAGTTTGAAAAGAAAAGCAGCCATGTTCTGGATGAGGTTGACGGAAAACTTATTTAACTTGGACTCAAACTCTGAATCGTTTTTCTATCTCTTGTTAAATGTTGCTCTTTAAAATGGTCTGTAAAAGAGCTTCATTTGAAGACAAAAACAAAGCTGACATTTAAGATTTTCCATCAACAAAGCGAGAGAAAAAAACTGCTGTTTTGAAATCTTCCTTGGCGATCTGACAAGAAGAGGCTCCTCCCCTTCAGCGGCGTTTCATCGAAGGTATAAATCAGTGGTCCCCAGCCTCTTTATCACCGCAGACTGGTCTACGCTTGACCATTTGAACGGGGCCCGGGGGTTATGAAGTTGCTGCTTTGAAGCGTCAGATAAGGCTTCTGCATGTTTGTGTGCGTGGCGCCTGGGAATCACCGACCATGATAAATCCATATTTCAAGTACGACTCCTGCTATTGTCTGTTAAAAGCGTTCTTTTTCATGGAAGTTGTGGGATCTTCTCCTGTCTCTTCACTGAGCCTTTTCGTCTTTGCAAAGAAACTTCCCAAAGACTGGAGTTGTGACTGAGGCTTAACCAAGAGTACCCAGTCAATACCCAGTCCCAGACTTCGAACGAATCTGAGATTTTTTTGGTTCTGATTTCGAACCAAAATCCAGAACTCGAACGCCCCTGAAAAAAGACGGAAAAAACATGACGGGCGCGGCCCGACGCGCTTTGTTATTGTGTATAACGCAGCCTCTGTATGCAGACGTGTCCCGTTAGCTACATTTTCTGACTGTTTTTTCTTTTCCGAGGTTGGCTTGTACTTATTTCTTGTGCGGCCCGGTACCAATTGATCCACGGACTGGTACCAGTCCCCACCCTGGGGATTGGGGACCACTGGAATAAAGGATCTAAATTATTCTTGTGCAATCCTGTAATGTCCTTTCTGACACACTGTACAGTGCCCATGTACACACTCTTAATCCATCTTGGATGTTGTCGGCATCAATAAGTCAAACCAAGCCCCCTTTTGATCCCGATCTTAATTACAGTAATGCTGCAAACAAATCAAAGTTTAACTACACAACCTTGAATAAATCATAGTGTTTATCCCGCCGCTGTTGTTCCACGCCGTGCTTCTCTCCAACTCCAATCTTCGATGGTCTCAAACTGGACGTCATTTTAAACTATTAAGTGGTGAGAAATTCTGATGTTCATAATTCTGATCTTCATGATCATCAGCTCGACAGTGGTCTCCTGAAGAAACTGACAAAAAAATCTAAATAAATATTTGAAAGTCCAGTTGTCTGGTCTGGTTTGGGTCGCAGGGACAGCACTCCAGCCTTCTCTGTTATTTTGGAGGCCTAGTCTCATGTCCGCACTTTGTTTCTTTCCGATCCTTTTTGTATTTTTCTCCGCGTTCTGTCGTGTGCTTTTATTTTGTTTCTCCGGGGTGTTTTTGTTTCCGTTTCCTGTCTCCTCTCCAGCTTTACAGGCAAACGCAGCTGGCGTTCATCTCCTGATGGATATATTCCCTCTGATGCCAGCTCCGTTTGCCCGATGGTTGCTTTTCGCTCTGTTAAGGTAAACTCTTCCAAGACTCCCGCGCTCTTGCTTTCCTCCCTGACCTTTTCTAGATTTTCCTGCGCGCTTGAATCCCTATTCAGCCGTATCCTGAATTTCCTCGTTCTTCCTCACTCCGTTTTTTGTTTCTCCTCTACGCAATTCAGTCCGCGTGTGAGCAGTTTTAGGGTCTCACTTTTCATTTATAGCTCCGACACAGTTACTCCTCGTGTGTGTGTGTGTTTCTCCACCACCGAGCACGTTCTGTTCATTGCCACCTTGTGAGCTTTACTCACTTATCTCACTTGTGTTTTCAGCTTCTTCCCCAGTCCCTGCTTGTTGTTTCCGGTCCGTGTTCTGGTTCCGGCACCTTTAGTTATAGTTATTTGTCTCTCTTTGTACAGTGGTACGTCGGTTTTCGAACGTCCCGGACTTTGAACCAATCGGAGTTCCAACAAAAATTTCGAGATTTTTTGCTTCGGATTTCGAACGAAATCCAGAACTTGAACGCTCCCGAAAAAAGCCGGAAATAACATAACGTGCGCGGACCGACCAGCAGACCCACAACACACTCAGTTATTGTGTATAACGCAGCCTCTGTATGCAGACGTGTCCCATTAGTTACATTTACTGACTGTTTTTTCTTCATATTGAGGTGTAAAACCTTTCCTGTCTCCACACTGGACCGTGGTAGAGTGTCACAGGGGATGTGCTCGCTCTCGACACCTCCGAGGCTGGAGCGCGCACTCCAGGGTTTGATATCCTGTTGTTGGCTGGAGCTGGGACAGGGATGAGGCGAGTCTGGGACAGAGCTAAGTTACTTGGTTTATGACTTTGTCACAGCCAAACTGCACAGAAGCGCACATTCAGAGCTGGACACGCACCGGGCACCTCTTCACTTCTGGAGAGACGTCACTCACTCTGCAACCCCTCCCACATGCAGCGGCCACACACATAGAGGAACAGCGCACCTGCAGCAGACACTCTACATTCACTCCTACAAAAGCCTCTTTTAAGGCTTGGAACGCATTATTTCTTTTTCCATTCATTGTAATGGGAAAAATCGATTCAGATTACGAACAAATCGCTTCTCGAACGGCCGTCTGGAACGGATTGTGGTGGAGAACCGAGGTACCACTGTATTGTTTATTTGACAATTAAATCTCGGTAACTTAATCTCGTGTGCCGTGCCTTCTGTCGACCAACACTTCCTGCACTTGCACTTCAACTGGAATCATGACACCTAGGTTGGGAGTCTGAACCTAGTCCTCCTCCTCCTCTCCTCCTCACTGTTCTGTCTGGACCTCTCCACTGACTGCTGCCCCTGCGATCTGACCCCCGATAAGAGGGTAAATTATTATTTTAACTTTGCTAATCTTAAATTTGCTAATCTCCTTTTCAACAGAAACCACAGTGAAACAGAGTGAAACCACAACAATGAAATCTATTCTCCCCCTCCTCTGTTTTTTTTTTTTTTTTATCGCAGAAACTTAAGAAAAAGAAACATGTAAGCCTTGAAAATCCTTTTCTTACGGTAGCGGCTTTAGAACACAATCCTCCGCCGTCCATGATGAAGAGGCAACCGCTGTAAAATCCAATTGTAGGTTTATGGAGATCGAGGAGATGAATGCCTCGCTCCGCTTTCTTCTCATGTTTTGGACGGGGGACTTAAAGGCAAAACACCCACCATGATACAGCACCGCTGCCAGGATGTTTTCCACAGTGGTCTCGGTGGGCAGCGCTCGCTTCACTGCTGAGTGTGCGGCCTCCTCCGTCGGAGTGTCATCCCACCTATCTAATATTCATCAGCTCCTGGGAGATGGGTGACGTCAAGATGGGAATACACTGGTGAGATGTGAGTCCACAGTTGATGGTTTTAATGACAAGGTGAAAACATGTTTAACACACCGACATTTCATTTCTATTGACATGCTTTGTGCCAGTGTTCTGTTCTGGGACCTGAAGTTTGAGTTGACACCTTGGGTCTGAACACAATATCACAAAATCTATTTATGTGATTCACACTTTTGTTATTTATTTTTTTTAATCGTGTCTCATCTTCATATTAACTTGCTTTTACTGGCGTCCATACGGTTAACCGCGTTGCTCATTCTCCTTCTGCGACTGTGGCAGCCCATAACAGTTGAGCACTAAAGGTCATGACGTGTTAAACATTATGTCGGTGGTTTATGGCGACATGTATAGACTCTAATCACCATTTCATCACATCAGTTTTCTCAGCAGGAGTAGATGGGCGGTTGTTAACGGCTAGTCTCTGTGTCTCGTGCTGGCAACTGGCAGTCAAATATCCAACAGATTAATATGACGCGGTGAAACATTTAGACAGAGAGTATAGTGTTTCAACAGCATTTCAGAGGTGTTCAACCCAGAAAAACAGACGCTATTCTTCTTCTTTTATTATTATTATTATTATTATTGAAGCGGTTATACCCATTTAAATATTCGTGGTGGGACTTTACCATGTTAATTCAGATTAATTACAATGTTATTATGATAAATTATTACAACAAAAAATAATTTAATTGAACAGTTTGCTCTCCAGACAACAGGGAACCTTTGTAAGTGCAGGAGTTCCTGGTCCACTGATCCCACTCATGCACAAGACACGTGGCAGCTAGGATGATAACAACAACAACAAACATGGAGGAATCCATGGATGTTTTTTGCTACACAATGGCCAGGGTTTCCACTACTCTGAATGTACTTGAAATTTTTATGAAATTGAAAGACATTAAAAGAGCTTTAGTTTAAATAAGGTGATATAAAAACTTGAATTTAGCCACCATCGTGGTTTATTGTGCTATTGTCAAATGGATTGTTGTTTAAATGTATGTATGGCTCCATCATTTGATTAAAAAATATACCAAATTCATTCAAATTGAAAAATGTGGCTTCTTGTGGCAAATATTCTTATACCATTAAACTTTGACGAGGAGTGGGAAGAGCTTACAATTGTCATCGGAACTCAAACAAAAGCCTCAAAAGTGATGAAAAACAGTGACTAAATATTTTTCTTTGGAATTGAAGAAGGAGTTAAAATGTGCTCCTGCAAAATGAGCACTTTTTTGATGTCGGGAAAAGGGCTGGTTCCTGATCACCACTAGGGGTCTGCGCAAGTTTTTACAGCGGTTGACTGACGAAGTTGGTGTGTCCAATAGGAATACAGTGGGGGCGGGACTAAAAACAAAGCATAACAAACTTGTCAGCATGGATAAAACATTAAGTTATAAAGACAAAAGAAAAGTGACAAGTGATCAGTTCTGCTCCGTTTACTAGTTATTATTTTCAAAAGAAAGACTCATATCTGAAATTTTAAAACATTTGGACAACTCACGTCTCGTATTTCTAATGCTTGTTTCATTTTTAGGTTTATTTTTAAAGTTCTTTTGGTATTCAGACACACACGGCGGCACACAAAAACAGCTGCTATCCTCTTTTCCTCTGTTGCGTTTCGGCATCCATCACTGTCCGCGCCAATGGACTGCGAAACAAATTTCTATCACTATACATTACAGGTTAAGAAAGAGAGCTGGGAATGTGTTATATATGCCGGCTTCGATTTTTATGTAGTGTCTATGGGCTCGTCCATCACGCCTCTGCTCGGCACCCTTGTGCGCCGGGTCCCTGACGAGATGTTGTCTTGGCACTGTCATTAATCATTCTACACTTGCCCGAACCCCGCGCCCAACGTGGGGTGGGAGGCGTGCGCCGTAGCCGCGGGGCTTCTCCTCCTCAACCGCCCTGTTCCTGCGACCACCTCCCCCGTGGCGCCATGATGGTGAGGCCAACACTCGCCGTCATTCGTCATTTAAATGGTACGTTTAGAGTGGTGTGTCCTGGCCTGGACTTCAGTCCTGGCACGACCTCGCTGGGTGGTGTTTTCTTAACACTGCCGCTTCACAGAGATGAATCACAATGGTTTATAGGGGCAAAAAGGAAAACAGCTAAGTAGGTTTGACATCTAGGTTTATTACTTCACTTCTCCTCACTACATGAATGAATTTTTATGTATAGATAAATATACTGCAACATCAGACCCCCTTTAAATCACTGGAGTCAAAGTCGAGCATCCAAGGGTCGATATATTCTTGGACCACGTTTCTTGGAGTTTGCTGCTATGTTTGTTGATATGTGTTACTCACAATGACAGCACAACCTTGCCGTCAGTCAAGGCGGACTCCTCCACCAGACGAAGACTGTTAAGGAGGATAGTTAAGGAAGACTGTTAAGGTGGTCAGTTAAAGAAGACTGTTAAAGTGGACAGTTAAGGACGACTGTTAAGGAGGACAGTCAAAGAAGACTGTGAAGGAGGATAGTTAAGGAAGACTGTTAAGGTGGACAGTTAAGGATAATTGTTAAGGAGAATAGTTAAGGAAGCCTGTTAAGGTGGTCAGTTAAAGAAGACTGTTAAGGTGGACAGTTAAAGAAGACTATTAAGGTGGACAGTTATGGAAAACTGTTAAGGAGGATAGTTAAGGAAGATTGTTAAGGTGGTCAGTTAAAGAAGACTGTTAAGGTGGACAGTTAAGGACGACTGTTAAGGTGGTCAGTTAAAGAAGACTGTTAAAGTGGACAGTTAAGGACGACTGTTAAGGAGGACAGTCAAAGAAGACTGTGAAGGAGGATAGTTAAGGAAGACTGTTAAGGTGGACAGTTAAGGATAATTGTTAAGGAGAATAGTTAAGGAAGCCTGTTAAGGTGGTCAGTTAAAGAAGACTGTTAAGGTGGACAGTTAAAGAAGACTATTAAGGTGGACAGTTATGGAAAACTGTTAAGGAGGATAGTTAAGGAAGATTGTTAAGGTGGTCAGTTAAAGAAGACTGTTAAGGTGGACAGTTAAGGACGACTGTTAAGGTGGTCAGTTAAAGAAGACTGTTAAAGTGGACAGTTAAGGACGACTGTTAAGGAGGACAGTCAAAGAAGACTGTGAAGGAGGATAGTTAAGGAAGACTGTTAAGGTGGTCAGTTAAAGAAGACTGTTAAGGTGGACAGTTAAACAAGACTGCTTAGGAGGACAGTTAAGGAAGCCTGTTAAGGTGGACAGTCAAAGAAGACTGTGAAGGAGGATAGTTAAGGAAGACTGTTAAGGTGGTCAGTTAAAGAAGACTGTTAAGGTGGACAGTTAAACAAGACTGCTTAGGAGGACAGTTAAGGAAGCCTGTTAAGGTGGACAGTTAAGGAAGACTGTTAAGGCGGACAGTTAAAGAAGACTGTTGAGGACTGTTAAGGAAGACCGTTAAGGTGGACAGTTAAAGAAGACTGTTGAGGAGGACTGTTAAGGAAGACTGTTGAGACTGTTGGACCTGATGGATTGATGGCATTTATCATCTCTATTTGCTGGAAAACAATCAGTCAATCGGCAAAGCTTAACCACTGTGACGTCTGTGAGTCAAAAAACCCACGTTTTGGTGGAGATCTAGTTTTAAATGCACTTTAAATTAGCATTAAAATGATTAGATTTTTAGAATTTCAATTTCACCAAAATGCTCATGTATGTTACAAGACAAAGGTGGCGCTATCATCGATGGTCTTGGAGGTGTTTCTTGGTGAGAGCAACACCTCAGGGTTCTTTGCACCATGGCTCTGACCCGCTGTTATTACCCCCCACCCTCCTGAATGGTGGGGATTATGAAAGAAAAAGAACTTTGCCCTTCACAGTACTCGGTGAAAGTCACTGAACCTATCATTGAGCATGAGGGGGTGCGGGCCAGTGAAGGACCAGTAAAGAGTGGGGGCTAATTAGGCCAGATCACTTCTCCCCACCATCACAAGTCTTCCTCTATTCCCACAGATCCCATCCACTTAATGTTCTGTGAAATCATATTCCAGTCCCCGGAGAAAAGGAGGAGAGGAATCAGGACAATTCATGGAGATGCAGCACCGGGGGGAAAGACACCGGTCGTGACACTTGGATGAGGCTCTGGGCTGATGGATAGCAAGCACATCTGTCTGGCTTATTACGAACAACAACCGGACCGAATCAGAAAGCGGATGAAGAATCTTTGTGACAGTGGACTAAAAATAATGTTGCCGCGGATCCGTGAGCGTGTAATAGAAGGGAGCTTTGAATCCCTGAATATACCCATGTAAAATGTTTCTTTGGACAAATGAAATATGAACAAAATAACAAGTTCATCTCACTTGAAAACCGTCTACATATCGGCGTCGACGTCCAGTAAAATGGAGGTGGAGGAAACCCAAGAGGCACCGGCCTCGTGAGACGTGACGGAGGGCGCGGAAGGAGAGGGGAGCAGGATCACACGAGGAATACAAAGAAAGATTCTGGTCAAACGGCTCAGACAAGGACAGACAGGCAGGGTGACACACGTGGAGGGCAGGCGACGACGAGGAGTCGCCGGCAGGCGGGGCAGAGAAAATCCAGACATCAGCTCAGATTAGATGAAGGAGAGAGCGGCTTGTTCTCCTTCCTCTCCACACCTTGAGGACCCTTTAGCCAGGGAGCTACAGCTAAACCCCCCCACTGTGTTACCAGTGAGGGGCCCTTGAGAGCCGTGCGAGTGGCTTTAAGTAGAGATTGAGAGAGACAGAGGTCCGGCATTTTCCAGCAAAGATATTATCTGGGGCTTTTTTTCATTAGGACACAAGGCAGCATTATCACCCAGAACATCTGAATTTACCCTCAGACACGACGCTCTTTCTATCTCATCTCTGCAATCATTTCTAATGCACTCCGTCTCCTCTGCACCCCGCCACCCCCAACCCCACCCCCCGCTCACCCACTCAGTCAGACAGCCTGTTTTTATCCTCCTCTACCTCAGACTCCTTTGTTTTTGTCTTTCACCTTCTCTATTTGGCTTGGCTCCTGACTATCGCCCTCTTCACAATTAAGCCGAGCGTCGCGGCTACACGCTATTCGAAAAACCCTTTTAGCCCGGCAAACGCATTGTGTTTAAACTGCTACGTGGCCGTGACTTGTTTGTGGTGGACGTCGCTTGTCGCCATTTTAGATGAAGGACGTAGCAACGCCGATGACAATTTTAGAGAAAATCAGTGGGTTGAAGATAATGGTGTTTAAATAATCATGAAACTGCCCACCGAACACTGCAGTCGGAAGTGAACCGTTCACTGGCTTCAACAAAGAAGAGAAATATTGCTGCCGTCATACTGATCAAAATATTCTCCTTTGTGAGATCAATAAAGTCTGTCTTATCTAGTGGTGATGTGGCGACAGACTGAGAGACGTTGCTAATGCTACTACTGCGACACTACAACTGCTGCTACTGCGTCTAATGTATTCCACCACTACTATTAATTCTACTACATCTTCTACTGGTACTTTTACTTACTCTACCAATGTACAATTTCTGCCACCACTACTTTTGCTACTGCTAACTACTTGTTTGGGCAGCGACTACAGCTAGCATTAGCGCTACACCAACACAAAAACTATAATTACTGCCACCATCGTTTTGCTGCTGGCACTACAACCATAATGTCATAATCCACTTCTATTTTGTATATACTTTTCCTGTTCCTGTCTCCATGAGCTTGAACTACTAAAGGCACACACCTGGAACAGATCAGTAAACAAGACTCCACCTGCTGTTCCAGCGTCGAGAGCCAGATCGACTTGGCTCCGGAGCAGATAACTTGGCTTCTGTCTTTCCTTCTTGGTTAGTTCCGTCTTCGTAACTTTGCCTTATTACTAAAAGTCTGTGTGGGTGGATTTGACAGCCATATACTCTCTGCCTGAAAATGATTTTCTGTTTACTTTTTTTTGTTTATCCTCCTTTACATGAGCTGGTTCTGACTGCTGTGTATGTTCTGTTATTGTTCTGGCCACGTCTTGTAGTGTCTTCAAGCGCGTACTAAATACTTGTGTGTTTTCTTTTGTGTTGTTGTGAATTTGTTTGCTCTCTTCTCCTGGGTTCCGTTGGCAGGCCGTTCACCAGGTTTGGTAAAGGCCTCTTCTTTCTGTCCGTCTTGTATTGATGTGAACTATGGTTCGTTTTCAGTCTTGTTGGTTTGATGCACCTGGCTTCCACCACATGACACACTGTTCTTTCTTCCACCACTAACAACCTCTGTCCCATCGGCTCTTCTACTTTAACTACTACCACTTCTCCCATGGATTGTATTACTACAACTGCTCCTACATTATTATTATTATTGGCGGTTACTATTGGAGGTACTGCTGCTTCCTCTTCTGATACGACTGTTGCTACTGCTTCTCCTTCTTTCGCCTCTATAATATTACTAGAGCATCCGCCATGGCTAGCTATGATAACAAGATCATACACATCATACACGGAAAGTACACGCTACAAAGCTGATCAACAAACTATACCTGCTGTCATTATCCACTACTTCTTGTAATGCTACTGTCTTTTTGTACCATTTGTAGTATTGTTACCATGATAATAAGCACCTCTTATCGTGTTAGCATCTTGGTGCAACTGCTATGATAATTTGGACAGCAATATTAAGCTTTATTTTTCATTTTGCGCCTGATTTATGTCGCAAATATTGTGTTGTTTTTCTAGTCATACTTTTGGGTTGGTATTGCTGTTCACCAATATATCCACCAGGGGGAGCAGCCCAGAGTCAAACATGTACGATGATAACAAACTCCTAAACAAACTGTGGGACTGTGGAAGAAGTCTCGAATTGAGAGAGTATTGAATTGAATAGAGAATTTCCGCCATTGTTATGTCTTCTTCGTGTCTAGTACTGTAAGTCTGGGCATCCACACTGGTCCGATCAGAGATGTAGCTGGTGTAAATTGTTGCATCTTCAATTCATCCATAATTCTCACGCATCTGGTGGAACTTAAGGCTTCTGAACAAATGTCAGACAAGTGTGGGGACAGCCCCAATAAACAACCTGTAATGTTACGGCCTCTAGTGTTTCTAGTCCTTCTACCAACAGTATTTCGGTCTGAGGTAAAACTACACATGTGTGAGTGAACAGCGCACACTGCCACGTTGTGACGCCTTAGTTTTTCCTATACGATGAGCCCGGGTCTCCCCCTGCCGTGTGACCTGCTGGTGACGGGGAAACCTGCCATCAATGGGCCGGAAACCCATGACGCCAACATGGCAGCGAGAGCTAAAAATAGCCTGCTGGTGATAAATAATAAAAGGTCTCCCTGTAGGCTGCAGAGCATCCCTCCATACCGCACTCCTGCTTTCACTGCGTGCAGATAATTGGCTGCATGTCAGCATGTTGCAAGGCACATGTGATACGACACACCAGCTACACACTCGGAACAGCTTGTGTGTCAGGTGTGTCACACCGTCATCTTTCCCGTCTTTCCCGTGTGTTTCCCGCCATCTCCGGGAAAGCAGATTTCAAATCTCTTTCTATGAAAGAAGAATCAGAGGACTTTAAACAAGAGCAGTAAGCAACTGAAACCTACCCCGGCTCTACTTTGAGTCTCTGC
Source organism: Synchiropus splendidus (assembly GCF_027744825.2). Taxonomy (NCBI): domain Eukaryota; kingdom Metazoa; phylum Chordata; class Actinopteri; order Syngnathiformes; family Callionymidae; genus Synchiropus; species Synchiropus splendidus. The sequence continues at coordinate 8,643,759 of NC_071346.1, read as the reverse complement.
ACAACCGTGTCCTGGTCCACCATTTGCATCTCTTTCCTCTCTAGACCCCGAGAATCACATTGTACCACGAAAGACTTCTACAACTTGGTAATGATCAGAAAAATGCCTATTTTTAAAGCTCTGCATCTGCACACACTGAATCACGTGGCGTTTGAGCAGCCGGTAAAAGCCTAAATCAAAGAAAAAGCAGTACCGTCCTGTGTGGCGCTCCCCGCTCAGTGTTTCATGGCTGTCTGGTCACGATTCAAAGCCCTCACTGTGGGGGTCTGTGCGTTAATCTGCTGCAGTCGGAGCTCACATGGGAACCCCCCCAGCCCGTACACTCACGCACACTCCCACACACTCACGTTCGCATTCACAAAAACACCCTTTTTTCAGCTTTTCAATCGCTCCCTCGTTTTCATCCCCGTGATGCCCCTCTCCTCCTCCTCCTCCTCCTCCTCCTTGTCTCTTCCTCTCCTCCACCCACGCGTGGCTCTCCACCACCAGCCGTCTAAAAATAGAACCAGGAATCCCCGCATCAATTCAAAAAAACGGAGGAGAGGGAGGGCGGAGAGTCAGCGCACACAAGGTCATAAACCCCCCTCCGGTGCTTTCTCTTGATTTGTCACATCTCCCATCAGCGTTTTTCACGCCGCACATCACGTTGATGTTATCCTCCTCTATTGACAGCCGTCCAGATCCCATCGATCAGCCGTAAATCATATTAAACGCTCTCCCGTAATTAACTTCATGCTTCCCAGTCAGCAGGAAAACACCACAAAAGCTCCACCGCCATTCTTATTTTTGTTTTTTTCCCCAAAATTTTCAGGTGAGGGAGAAGTGTCGGCGAGCGCGGCGTCAGAGAGGAGCATGTGCTGGTGGAAATTCCTGCCTGGCAGAGAGCAGACTGCAGGGACAGGGAGAGCCCCTCGTCTTAGTGGGAGACTATTGATTGTCCTCCTGTCATGTCTCATTGTTATTGATGCGTCTCCCGCAAGGACAGAGACCGAGCAACCTCCAGCACTTCAAAGGTGTGTCCTCCTTTCTCTTCCGTTCCTCTCTCTTCCTCGAGTTTCCAGCCTTCCTCACGACATTTATTGTCCTCGGCTTATTTTCTCACGTTTGACGTTTGCCATTTCCAACATGTCCGTGACTTGTGCATTCTACTCAGCGTTGTATGATGGTTGCAGATATAGTTTTCGTCATCCCGCCTTCTTTTGCCTCTTCTTGACTTCATTTGACAATTTCACCCTTCTCACTCCTTCCTTTCCTGTCTTTTCCTAATTCTGCTGTAATTTCATGCGTTTCTACATCCAGTACCCAACATCCAATACCGTACGAAACCTTTACATCCCATCCATGGCTTTTCTTCTCTTCCTTTCTTGCCTTTCCTTCCCCTCCTATTCCTGCCCATTCCTTTTCCTTTCCCTTCCTTACCAATCCTTGCATTCGAGTCCATTTCCTTTCAATCCTTCCCTTCCCGTTCTTTCCAACCCGTAACTTTTCTTTCCTTCCTGTCCATTCCCTTTCAATCTTTCCCTTCTGATGCATTCCATTTCATCCTTTCCTTGCCTTCTCTTTTCTTCCCTTCCCTTCCTTTCCAATCCTTCCCTTTCCAACATATTCCTTTTCAGTCCTTTCCTTTCTCTCCAATGCTTATCTTTCCTGCCCTTCCTGTCCTGTCCGTACCAAATCTTAGCTTCCCTTTCCTATTCTGCCTTTCCAGTGTTTTCTTTCCTTTCCTTTCCTCTCCTTTCCTTACCTTTCCTTCCCAGTGCTTTCCTTTCGCGTCCTTTGCTTTCCAATCCTTTCCTTCCCATCTTGTCCTCTACAATTCTTTATTGTCTTTCCATTCCAGCCCTTTTTTTGTACGATCCTTTCTTTCCCTTTTTTTCCAATCAATTTTTTTTGCACTTCCTTTCCTTTCCTTTCCTTTCCTTTCCTTTCCTTTCCTTTCCTTTCCTTTCCTTTCCTCCCTAAGCTGCCCCCTTTCCTCCTTTCCTTTCCTTACCTTACCTTTCCTTTCCTTACCTTACTCATTTCCTTTCCTTTCCTTTCCTCCCTAAGCTGCCCCCTTTCCTCCTTTCCTTCCACTTCCCTTTCACTCATTTGCTTCACTTTGTTCATTTTGTTCCTTCCTTAGTTTCCGTTATTCTACCTCTCTTTGCAGAAACAGCCTTTAATTCCTGAATGTAATGCTCCACTCTCCTGCATTTGCATTTCCACACCCGCTGCACTGGTGCGCTCACTGATCAGGCAGAAACACTGATGCAGCAGAATTGCATCTGTGTGTTTTATGTTGGGAATATCAAAACCATCGACCTGCTGTGGTTTACACTGATGATGCAGAAGGTGCCGTGTGTGTGTGTGAGTGCGTGTGTGCACATGCTGTCAATGAAGGATCTGCTTTATAGAGCTGGGTGCTGCTGGTAAACTGGAGGGTCAGTTGGTCAGGCCCTTTGTGTTTGTAGCAGCTCTGATGATGAGACGACCACCGAGTCTTTGAACCTTTGCATCGCTGATGAGCCTCTCCTCTCTTTTGCTTCCTCCCATCACCATATTAACAACAACTCTTGTCAAACGCTAGTCCTGTCCGCCCACACACGCATGCACGAGTGTGCTCTGATGCTCGCTGATTCACGCTGCTCACCACATAGGTGATCGGTTGACAGCGTTTTACTTTTCACTTGCTCCACAATCATTTGCTGCACGTCATGCGCGGCCATCTCTGAGATCTATGACTGGGGTTGATGGTTCGCTGCTCCGAGACCAAACAAAGCAGGTGTGCGTTTGGCCCGAGAGGAGATTTTATGAAAGAGCAGGTGCAGAGGAACAAAAAGATTGATCCTGTACATACGCTGCCAGACAATGGCGTACAGTTTGGTAGGGGAATGGAAAATTGGTGGTCAGGTCGGGTTGGACAGGAGAAAAGCTCTCATTCAAGGTGCAGCCGGGAACATCTGCATTGGTGCAGCCATCTTGAGAAAGACTGCTGCTTCATCGTATGTCACAGATCTGTCACCTTCCACTGTGACTAACCGAAGCGATGCCTCTGGGATAACAAGTCAGGGGCTTCAGGGCGACAGCGCAGCTCGATTCACTGTTGTATCCGGTGACTAATGTGACAGGGAGCTGGACTGTGTAAACGCTGAGATAAGAGAGAAGTCGTGACTCAACCCTGACTGCAGTGTCGTCGGTGTGAGATGAGGCTCGGGGGCCCGGTCCAGATGTGCGATCTGGCCGACGCAGGCTGCTCGCCACAGGTGACGCCGCGCCGTCATTTCAGAGAGACGCCAGTCACTGAATCCTCCAGCCTCTCTGTTCTAGCGCCAATAGTTCCGAAGGTATTATGTTATGTGGCGGATGGTGGTGCTTTTTAAAATATTAGGGACCATATTCAAGTCCTAAGTGATGTCTAGAGTAAGATCACTGCATCAGGCCCTTTATGAAAGGTCAGGTTGGAAGCTATATATATATATATATATACAGCTTCCAACCTGACCTTTCATAAAGGGCCTGAGATATATATATATATATATATACTTTTAAACAACAAAATATTGTTTATTTTGCATCTGCACAATAAATCATGATGGTGGCTATATTCAAGTTTTTATATCACCTTATTTAAAATAAAGCTCTTTTAATGTCTTGAAAATATTTGTATTAGAATTTCAATTTCATAACAATTTCAAGTACATTCAGAGTAGTGGAAACCCTGGTCATTGTGTAGTGAAAAACCTCCTTGAACAAAAGCAAACAGATACTTTTGTTTGCTTTTGCTCAGGGATTCCTCCATGTTTGTTGTTGTTGTTGTCATCCTAGCTGCCACGTGTTTTGTGCATCAGTGTGATCAGTGGACCAGGAAGTTACGACCAAATGTTTCCATTTCAGCTATTTTTTATTTCATCTTCATAATACCAATGAATGGCAACGCTGGGAGAAAATCAGATTTATCTGTCGGCTGATGATGTAAAGAGTGGCACTGTGACTAACCCCAGCTGTCACTGGCTATGATGCATGTGACGTCTAAACCGCTAACAACTCATGTAAGGCCAAAGGTGGCCGTAGCCCAGGGGTCTCCAGCGGTAGATGGAGTTGCTCGCTTGGATTCAATAACATGATAACGCAAACTTGATTCCCTTCCAATCAAACTCCAGATGCCCTTCTCAAAATTAAATTAGGACTTGTCAATCAGCCGGTCAAGCGTGCTCTGTTCTGCTCTCCCTCGCTGCATCTGGTCAACATGGCTGCAACAATGGCGGCAGGAGAGTCCAGTCATGCCGGTAACAGCTGGAAAATTTGAACTGCTGACAATGTATAACTCTCGCCTAACTCAAGAACCGGAAGAGACTCCATAGCTGGGTCACAACAGTAGTTTGAGCACTGAGAGTTCTGGAACTGAGGGCTCCCACAATAGATGCCATCATGAGGGGTCAGTGTCAGCAGGGTGCAACAGCTGACCCTCCATATACTAAAGTGGCATTTGCATTTACATTTGAAACAGCTGACCTTAACTCTTTAGCTGAATGAGAATGTGCTCATGACTCCAGCATCTGGAGCTCAGATGGACGCTAATTTTCTCAACTAACCCATTTATCAGAAGGCAGCTGCCCTGTGGATTTTTAGCAGGATTGTACCTGATACTGAACCCCTTCTAATGAGAGGAAAGAGCTGCGTCAGCAAGATGATGTGAGCTGACCTTTGACCTTTTATAGGTTTGCTTCTCCACCAGGTCAGCGAGCTGTCACACCATCAAGCACATAAACACTCAATTCCTTCTGAAACTGCAGTCTTATCTCAAGGTATTTCAGGTGCGAATTACTGCCATTTGTGAAGGTGTGAAGTCTGTGAATGAGAAATTGATCCGTCACATATAATGATGAGGCGCAGGCGCTACGTAAGCATTTTAGGAAGACTGCCCCTCTGTCTATTGACTCTCTCTTTAGCTGTCAATTCCAAGGGCAGATTGCATATCCATGAGCAAGTCTTAGTCAACACATACCACGTTTGGCATGACCTTCTCTGAGAGTAGACCATCAATTGCAAGAAATTACATCACCCACTGGTGACGTCACTTTTTGATGTCTCTTAACGCCTCATTCAGTTAAATCCCCCCACACCCTCCCCATTGAAATCTGCTTTTCGTCTTCACCTTTTTTTTCACTTTTATAAAAACATACACACACATATATATATATATATATGAAGTTTGTGATCACGAGCGACTGTGTGACCGACGTGTGAGAGCGCACTGCACCCGTATGTATGTGTTTCTAAGTATGTATTTAGAAATGTAATTCATCTCCTGCGTAAATTAGCATCTTGTATTGTGTGCATAAATATGTGTTTATTTTTAACTGTGTTACTTTATGCATTAGAATTTATTTCAATGTTTATTGCCTCTTACTGGTGTTATATATAGCAATGGAGTTTGAAGTCTGTTTTCTTAGATGCATCCCCATGTGTCAGTAATAATGTGTTTTTCCGTTGGACTGTTCGTGCGTGACTTTGCACTTGCTGTGTGTGTGCGTGTGTGTCTGGTTTAGCTACACTTGTGAGGACCACAAAATTACCAGTTCCAAAGTAACTTGGTCATTATACAGTAATTGAAATACCAGTCAAAACCAGTGCAGTTTAACAGCCATTGAAGAGTGAATGTCCTGCTCCTGCAATTTAATCAACATGGAGTTTTTTTTGTCTCAATCCTACCTTGAGAAAGAGCTTCATTTTAAACCCTCTTTATTTTCGTGACTTAAATGAATGTGATGGCTTATACGGTGAGTTTAAACTGTTGGAGCACATATTGGAATTCACTGAATGTGGGGTGGATGATTTAACAAATTATGTACTGTATATAATATCAACCCACAAGGCAACAACTTTTTTCGCTTCATTGATGATTCTGTTTATTTGAGTTGCATTGGACAGCTTTTTTTGTGTCTTTATTTTTTCAATACCATTTTGTTCTAAAGCTACTTGAGAATGGTGATAGCGACTTCAGCACCCGAGACCTCCTTTGGACTGGTTGACTTTGCACTAGCTATTTGTGTGCGTGTCTATCTGGTTTTGCTACACTTGTGAGGACCACAAAATTACCACTGCCAAAGTAACTTGGTCATTATAATTGGGTTAAAGTTTGGTTCAGAGTGTTTTGGTGGGTTAGGTTCAGGAGCATGAAAGTCCCCACAAAGACAGCGGTGTATGTGTGTGAGGTTACCTCTGTATTTTGCAATTTTCAAACAGCATTTATCTACACAGGGAACTATATTCATTTGCTCATCTGCGTAAATGAGTGTGTTTCGTGCAGCCCTGTGTGTTTGGCTGTCCAAGTGTCAGTGAGCGTCTTCTGTACTGACCAGTGAATATAGTGAATGAAACACAGCGAGAATATGCTCTCTGGCATAATTGTGGCTCCACACAGTGTTTTGTGCGTCCAAAGTTGTAAAGCATGATTTAATAATTCATGTGGAAGCAGAAACGTTGCTTCCCAAACCAGCAAATGAAACTCCATCTTGCCAAGGAACTCACAGGTCACAGCAACCAATTACTTAATGAAAATGATCAGGTTTCTAATGCGGCCCTGCCGTTTCCCGCAGCACTTCGCATCCCTATAAAACCTCCGCTTTCTTCCCGTGGTGAGAAGCAGCGTGCCATCGCTGCAGTCTTCCGAGCCATCAAAAGTCCAAACGGCTGAGCCAGCTCCCAGCAAAGTATTATTACTTATTAAGAATAGCTAATGTATGATGTAAAAGTTGGCTCCGTCGCTCCCTCTGCCTGTCGCCTTGGCTTAGTCTCAAGCTCTCCCTCCTGTGCTCAATGTTTGTGTTGTCGATGCACAACTTTTCCCTAACTAGCCACTTCCTTAAGTAGAGGTGGAATATTTATACAGCTGGTGATGGCGCACATGGAGCAGCACCAACGTGAGACTCGAAAATATCAGTCAAAACCAGTGCAGTTTAACAGCCATTGAAGAGTGAATGTCCTGCTCCTGCAACTTAATCAACATGGAGTTTTTTTTGTCTCAATCCTACCTTGAGAAAGAGCTCCATTTTGAACCCTCTTTATCTTCGTGACTTACATGAATATATATGATGAGTTTAAACTGTTGCAGGGCATATTGGAATTGACTGAATGTGGGGTGGACGATTTAACAAATAATGTATATAATATTGACCCCTAAAGCAAACTTTTTTCGCAGCAAACTTCATTGATGATTCTCTTTACTTATTTGAGAGACGTTAAACTGCTTTTTTTAATGTATTTTTTAAAATACCATTTTGTTCTGACGCTACTACAAAATGGTGATAGCGACTTCAGCACCCGAGACAGCGCCACGTTCGCGCACAAACGGGGAATATTTCTGCTCGGTAATACAAAACCGGCTAAATTATTAAGAAGCAGACCGCAGGCTTCATGCTGTACAGTCGCGTATGAGCTAACGCGCCACCTGCGGACGTGGCTCCATGATTTCCCCGCGACCAACAAGTGGTGTTTGAGGTGTGTTGCGGCGCCGTGTCGAGCCGTTTGACAGGCCTGCAGACGGCGGTGACGTCGCAGAAAAAGTGATTTCTGATCATGCCGGGTGGTTATGGCAACATCGCGAAAGTCGATCTATTGGCTCCATGACAGGGGATTAGGATGATCGAGCTCCTTTTGAGCACCTTTCTCCGACCTGACATCCCAGCGCTCTCCAGTGATCGATCCGCTGCAACCTGTGCGCATAGCAGGCGAACACGGAGGCGGCGTTTTGGCTGTGTGGTGACGTTTCAAGGCAGGTCCCGCTCTCAACTACCAATGATACAAGTCGCTCCTCTTCTGCTGGGATCGCGATGAATGGGTGTCGGAGCGCTGCACGGCAAAGGAGCGAGCTCAGCCAGACGCGGCGATCAGGGGGATGCGGCATCGGTACGCGGGAGCTGTCCATCAGCACCAGGAGAAGCAGAGCCGAGACCCAGCCGCCCCCGTTTTCAGCCTGCCGCCCCCGCCCTCCTCTCAGCAGGCTGCTCCCCGCCAGAGCCTCCAGGAGCTCCCGTGTGTGAGCCAGCCCAGCCGGAGACCCCCAGGATGCGCCTCCGCCCAGCGAGCCGCTGACCCCAGCGCCGGCCGGCAGGATCCCTGGGAGCAGCAGCCGCAGAAGCAGCCTGTTTTCCCAGCGAGCTGCCACTGCAGTTTTTCCGAGCAGGAGGCGAGTCAGACCCGTCCTCTCCCACCGCAGCCCTCCCCACCTTTCCCACCGCTCCTGCCGCCGCCGCCGACCTCCTCCTCCCTGCTGTTTCCCCGGGATTGGAAAAGGGGTGATCGCCTCCAGAGGAGCGCCAATAACCACCAACAGGCGAGCATCGTGGACCGCTGCAGGGGAGGAGGAGGAGGAGGAGGAGGGACCCGAGACCCCCGGCAGTTGCAGCAGCAGCAGCAGCAGCAAAGGCTCCTCCAGCAGAGGGACTCCTCCCCTGAAGGAATCCGTGCAAACTCCCAGAAAGGTTGCTCTTTAAATGTATGCGAGTCAACTGAGGCAAGAGCGTCGGAGAGTCATCTGGAGCTGCAGCAGCAGCAGCAGCAGCAGATCCCTCAGTTGCGAGCGCAGCAGCAGCTCCTGGTGGGCAGCAGTTTGCCCATCCACTACTGCGCCAGCGGCTCCGGGGAGATCCAGCAGCAGCAGCAGCAGCCGCAGCCGCCGCCGGGAGTCTGTCCCCTGCGGCCACAGCACTGTGAAGCCACCCGCAATAAGCCTGGGAGCGTCACCGCGCAGCACTGTCGAGGCACCTCGTCTGCGAGCAACAGCAGCAAGGACAGCCCCAACTACGGCTCCAGCTATCACCTGTGGCCGGAGAGTCCGCATAAAGGCGAGGAGAGGATCCACATCGACCTCCATAAGGTAACGCCAACAACTCCACTCGAAGCATTTTCTGTGGCGCATCTTTTCCTCCACGAGCGGAAGACTTATTTGTTTCATTTGGAAATGCGCGTCACCGCACTGCTCTGGCGACGCGCGCACACACACCTGTTCCATGTTGCGGTGTTGTTGTGGCTCCCCGCTATTTCAATTACCCACAAACTGCGTGCTGCTTCCACACAAAGTCGAAATGATGCGCCGCACATTCCGCCTCGATCATCCGCCTGATTCGGTGGCATGATTGTTGCTGGCTGTGCGCGGTTATAACGCGTCGTTAGGATTCTGAAGAGAAACCTTGTCTCCGGAGGGAGGAAGGCTGCGTTGGATAACGCAACACAACCCGAATCGGACATCACAGCCCAACAAGTCATGTCATTAGTCAGAAAAAGAGCTCCTTTTAACAGTTAATTTATGCAATATCAAAACAGTTCCAGTGCTAATACAACTTTCAGATTATTCAAACTGTAAAATAAAACATTTCAATGTAATTACATAATGTAATAACCATAGAATACTGCTGTTGTATCTTTAGATTTGATTGTTTATTTACATACCCGAGATTAACCTGAGATCCTGCTTTCTCTTATTCTCATATTAACATCACAACTTCACCTGAGAATCACTACTTTGTCACATATTTATGACTTTGCAACTCACATTTTTATCTCAGCTGTGTTGTGATTAACCACTATTATTCGTAGTATTAGATTTTATTTAAATAACATCCTTCATTTACATTTATTCCCCTCTTAAAACGTTCTAAAAAGATCCTTTATTTTAACTAATGCCCACTTATCTTGCCATTACTGCATTTTTCTGCCGTAATTTTGGCTATAAATCACACATTTTATCAATTGCTTCCTAAATTGTGATAAACTATCTTATTTTTTGTGCATTTTATTGCAAATCATAACTTTATTTCAGTTTGCCTTGATGATTTACTGTCATTTTTATGCATGATCACGACTTCATTGCTTTGCATTTAAGATAAACTGACTGCATTTTGATTTTTTAGGTTGTAATTACAACTTTTCTACTCTTTGGCTTGGCATAGTGGTGGGTGTGGCTTGAGGCATCTCTGGGCTCTGAGCAAACCTCAGTCCTGTTTGTGAGGCTTTCCTCCTGGACAGTTCTAATGTGCTCATTGTCGACTAGCTTCCCTTTTATCCTAGCTTAGGAGCGAGGTACTGACCACTGCATCCTTGTAGCTCCCACTGGAATCCATTATACAGTACGTGTTCGAGGAAGTTTCCTCCCCTCTGCAGCTCCCCTGAAGTTTCAGTTTCAGTCAGAAGAGGCGAGGAGAACAAAAGGGTGCTCATGACTTCGACCCTTTTTAAGATGCTGCAGCTGTTGCTGGGGGCCGAGCTGGCACCAGTACTGGTGGAACATCAAATCACCTTGACACGACTGTTCTGAACTTGCCACAATTTGGGCGCATCAGCAGAACGTCTCCATGGCTGGATTAAAAGTAAACTTTTGATTTGTCAAAGTCAGAGGTCATTTTTGTCAGACAAAGCGTTCCACCTGCGAGTGACGTCACATGTGGTCTGTGGTGAACGGACGTGCTCATAACTTGTTGACAACATGACTTAATGATAACTATGTATTCATTTAATCGTGGCTGCAGAGGCATCACTCAAAGAAGAAGTGAATTATAAGAGGATCATTTGACTTGTTGCAGTTGTTGGACTGAACACAACGCTCCTATGACATCATTGCTATGATTTAAATCTGCAGAAGCAATAGACTGTGACCTCACAGGGCTCTCATGCAGGCAAGCCGAGCCAGAAAGCAGCAGGATTTTACTATTAATCTGCATACTTGGATTAAAAAAACGACACTAATTGCAGCTGCAGCAGTGGGGAGTTCATTACGGGATTTTTTTTTTTTTCAGAGGCAAAAGTGGGTAATTGTGTGCGCCAGCTTTTGGATGCAGTATGTTTGAGCTCTCTATACTGGAGGCACATGCTGGGTCTGTTTTGGGTCCAGGCTGGCTCAACAGGTTTCCAGTCAGTCAGAAGGATGGACTTACACACGCATGCATGCTTGTATTTCTATCCTTGTGGGGGGTTTTGCGAGGTTTCTCATTGGCATAACCCTTTCCCCAGCCTCTCACCATAAATCTAACCATCTGAAATACATGGCTAACCTAAACCAGGACTCAGAACCAAACTTAAACCTACTAATAATGACCCAGATATTTTGAAGTCTATATAAAGAATATTTCTTTAGAAAACATTCTTTATATGTTTTCTAAAGAATTGGTCCCCACAAAGTAGGATGTTTGTCTTCCTGCCTCAGTGAGGACCTTCATTGACGTAATGCTGTCCCCACCTCTCACCCAAAACCTAACCATCTAAAGCAAATGGCTAAACGTAACCTTTACTCTTAACCAAACTAAAACCCAATTATAATAACTCTTTTATTTTGTAGTTTTAACCCTCAAAATGAGGCTTTGCAAAAATGTCCTCACTCTATTGATTAAAAACACATACTCAGGTTCTCACATAGATAGAAGTGCAAAAAACACACACACTCACTGACACCTACTGCTAAGAATAAACCTCTGAGGTTCTGGACTGTGGGAGGAAATTAGAGTGTCCAGAGCAAACCAACCTTTGGAGTTCCTCAAGCTGGACTTAAATGTAGTTTTTTTTTTAAATATTACATTTTTGGACATGAAGGATTAAATGTATTTTTTAAATGTGACCAACAATAGTTTTGTTACTCTTAAAATATGAAATGACTTTCTATGTTCTTATGACATGGTGATAAATGTGTTGCGAAACTCCATATTTTGGGGATTTTTTTTTCTTCATTCTGGCCAGCAAACATCTGAACACCTTCTTGTCTAATTCACAACTTTGACATAATCCTGTTAGTAAATCTTAAACAGAAATCTTAGACCTCCCCTGACAGGCTCTTAGTATCCAACCTTTTCCACTCGCTCACATCCAACCATGCCAAGTATTTTGATACGGCGAGACGTGCTTATCTATTCACGGATATTTGCGGGATCGTGGTTACATCTTATTGAGGCGCCCTTAATGAGACAGCCCCAGCCCCCCACTCCTGTTTGAAATCCCTTCAACAAAACACTTGTGACAGAACAAGCCTGATAAAGTGTATACGATTACAGCGTCGCACACACACACACACCCTGAAACTTAATAGGCAGCATACTGGAGAGGAAGGGGAGCTCGTACGATATTGTGTCCCGCCTCGGTAACACTGTGCTTTGAAAGGTGCGTCTATTGTGATGTGCTGTGTAAGTACTCTAATGCCTGCCACTTACTGCTCGCCTCATATCCCCCACAGGGACACCCACACACAGGAACACGGGGCTGGAGGGGGTTTGTTTGCATTTGACACGCCTCTTTTTTTTGACTGAACGTAAACATCAGTTCAATGACATGTTCAAAGTTGTGTGCCAGGAACACACTTTGAAAAGTTAGTACCAGTTTGCTTTATATGGTTGCCTCCAGTCATGACTCCTATTTGCTCTTTGGACATGTCCCCTTCAATTATCAATACTAATTCATGCATGCATAATGGAGTAGCTTCACTAAAAAACAAAAGTGCCTTGCACATCCTTCAATAGAATCCCTTGTTCAGTCCACCATGCTGTGCACACACACAGTGGCACTGTACTGCAACAAGCACGGATCAGTTTCATCTATCACTCACCTTATAATGTGCAATCCTTTATATTATTTATGACTATTTTTTGGCAAGACTTTTGTCTCTAATGTAAGTCCCATATGTTTAGATTTATTTTTGTTTTAATTCAATCCAGACGTCCAACTTTAAATCACATAATATTACAATTAAATTAAAATGATATTACGCAGGCATCTGTATTCCCTGGGACTGGAATGAATTAGATATGGATGTAACTTTATTATATCTTTTATTAATGGTCTAAAAAAAAAGCCATTGTACTACAAGTCCCATAAAGGACTGCAACAGTTTATCAGTTCATGGTCAGGTTCGATGTATCATGCTAGAGGACAGAAGCCTTGGCTGCTTTTGTTGCAGTCCTCTGTCCGTCTTACTGGTGGATATGGACCAGGGGCCCTTTGCTGGTTCACCAATATCTTTATTGGGCTGTTTTAGGAAACAGCCTTAAAGGTCTGAATGACCTGTGATATGTTAAGCATGTGACCTTAATAATGGTGAAACGTAAAGCTGCCGGGAGTGTGATCTGCATCCTGCCGCTGCCCCTAGTGCTGGGTTTGGAAAGACGCTGTGCTCTCAGGAATATAGTTGTTTTTTAATGTGTTTTTTTTTATGATTTAATTTAATTTAATTGAACAGTTTGCTCTGCAGACAACGTGGAACCTCTGTAGGTGCAGCAGTTCCTGGTCCACTGATCACACTGATGCACAAGACACGTGGCAGCTAGGATGATAACAACAACAACAAACATGGAGGAAACCCTGAACAAAAGCAAACAAAGCATCTGTTTACTTTTGTTCAGGGATGTTTTTCACTACACGATGGCCAGGGTTTCCACTTCTCTGAATGTACTTGAAATTCTTATACAAATATTTTCAAGTTATTAAAAGAGCTTTATTTTAAATAAGGTGATATAAAAACTTGAATATAGCCACCATCGTGGTTTATTGTGCTATTGTCAAACTGGCGCAAAATTTTATCGGTCTGAGTAATACTGAATGCTGTTTATATTCCTTCTGTGAAAGATACAAACCTGTTGAAGACATAATTGTAGTCAGTGCTTTTTGGAAGCGTTTGCTTGTGTGTGTGCCAAAAACCAGTAGCTTGAATGTGTCATTGTGATATGGATGACTCCAAGCGCTCCAAACTGCGAAGCCGAGCTCAAGTCCAACAAGTTCATCATCGACAAATATCATAATG